>NC_136945.1:19664796-19757296 GCF_949987615.1 Pollachius pollachius | reverse complement strand
ATACGATACTACTGTCCTATACTACTACCATATGATACTACTGTCCTATACCACTACCATATGATACTACTATATATGATACGACGTCCTACAGTACCATATGATACTACTGTCCTATACTACTACCATATAATACTACTATATATGATACAACGTCCTATAGAACCATGATACTACTGTCCTATACTACTACCATATGATACTACTGCCCTATACTACTACCATATGATACTACTGCCCTATACTACTACCATATGATACAACATCCTATACTACCATATGATACTACTGTCCTATACTACTACCATATGATACTACTGCCATTTACTACCATATGATACTACGTTCCTATACTACTATCATACGATACGACTGCCATGTACAACACTATTCAAGTAATAATAGTATTATTATTTCAGCCATTACATAGACGTTCATCATGTTCGTTCCCACTCATTATTACAATACCCTGCTGTGAATCAGCCTACGACACTTGTGGCTCTGTCTGACAGTCTGTCTCTTATGCCGAGGAGAAGGTGGTCTTCTCTGAAGACCCCCTGAAGGCCAACTCTTTTCTGTGTGAAGTAGCAGGCAACGAAAATGCGTTCAGGACACACGGCAAGGGGACATTTTCAGTCGCTTAGAGTGGAAGTTGTGATGCGTAAGGGCATACACGTGTGTGTGTTTATGAACGTGCGGCACACTTTATGGTGCCTGTGTCGGGGGTTTGAAACTGTTGTCACCCTATATATGAGAGAGAGAGAGAGAGAGAGAGAGAGAGAGATATAGAGAGAGAGTGAACAGCTATGAGGTATATCAGCTGATCAGCTGAGTACCACCAGTAAAGCTGATGGTACTATTAGCAAACAGCGTTAGTACTAGCTAACAGAGGCTTGTATATTCTCATATTATTTGTATGTTTGTGGTGCCAGGAGCTATTAAACCAACATGATGCTACGGTGCAAGTGTCTCGATCTTTGTGTCAGAACGATAGGATCTGCTTGCTGACTGACCTTTCCGGCCGGAGTTTAGTGGTTGCAGGACGCCAGGGAACGGAGTCCTCTGGAACCCTACCTGCAGCACCTGAGAACCCTAACCCATCTCTCAGTGTTACAATGGGTTTAAACCACGAAGAAACCTCAGAGTCCCCCATGAAGCCTACTAGTCCACAAGGCCGATGATACAGTCCTACTACAGTACCACAACTCTGATTCCCATACAGTATAGTCCTACTACAGTATAGTTCTACTACAGTCCTACTACAGTACCACAATTCTGATTCCATACAGTATAGTCCTACTACAGTATAGTTCTACTACAGTATAGTTCTACTACAGTATAGTTCTACTACAGTCCTACTACAGTACCACAACTCCGATACCATACAGTATAGTTCTACTACAGTATAGTTCTACTACAGTATAGTTCTACTACAGTCCTACTACAGTACCACAACTCTGATACCATACAGTATAGTTCTACTACAGTATAGTTCTACTACAGTCCTACTACAGTACTACAACTCTGATACCATACAGTATAGTTCTACTACAGTATAGTTCTACTACAGTACTACAACTCCGATACCATACAGTATAGTTCTACTATAGTATAGCTACAGTATATTCTACTCCAGTCAGTTCACTCCAATACTAAACAGTTGTACTATAATAGTGTAAGAATGCATGATAAGAATGCTGGGGCTTCAGAGTTTATATCATAGAATTGTATCGTGCACTAAAGAGGTGATAATATCTTACATTATAAATTATAACACACACTATTTTAAATTACAATGGGGAGATAATAGTGGAAAAAGGATTTATTAGTATAACATTAATAGTGTATGATGATTATCGTTAACAATGCGTTTATAATTATTTCAAAATTGTTTAGTAATGATGGTATATACTATTGATGCTAGTTTATATAATAAGTGTACATTTATCCTTCTCTAGTGGTTCAGAGAGTAGACTGAGCCGTATCCTGCAACATGATAGGCTGGGCTCATGGCCTTGTTACTCCTAGTGTGGAGTTACGTCCCCCCGGTCACCCTGGTTACCAGAAATATACCATTGACCCCCCCTCTTTCACTCACATATTGTTCAACCTCTCAAGCACTTACACATTCACACTCTCATTCATCTCACATTCAGCCTCATTCCCCCTCACATTCACTCATAAAAGCTCTCATGCTTAAAAAACAATACTTTTATTTTTCGTTAACAAAACAGAACTACCAAGACACCTTGAAATGAGCAACAGCAAAATGGTTAGCATTATAATGCTACTATAATGCTAACTTAATTTTGTTTTTGCAAGGGTTAGCATCATAATGCCATGCTAAACATTATAATGATGACAAAAGTCTCTGAAAAGCCAATCAAATGTCATCTAGCTCAGCTCGTTCCCGCGAGGAAATCCATCTCTTTATGACCACTTCCTGTTAGAGAGAGAGAGAGAGAGAGAGAATATAACTGTGTATATATATGTATGCCCGTTTGTGTATATAAGTGTGGGCATATTAGTGTGTCCATATTAATGTGTGTGTGTGTGTGTGTGTGTGTGTGTGTGTGTGTGTGTGTGTGTGTGTGTGTGTGTGTGTGTGTGTGTGTGTGTGTGTGTGTGTGTGTGTGTGTGTGTGTGTGTGTACCTGGACCGTGAGTTTGTGCAGGCTGAGGGGAGAGGTCAGCTCTGCCTCTGATAGGTCGGCTGGATAGATGATGTAACACATCATTAGCTCCTACAGACAGACATACACACACACACACACACACACACACACACACACACACACACACATTAATATCGTAAGGCAGGCTTTATGATTGTTCGACTAACTGCCTGGCCATACCTATAACAATCGATAACCTATAAATCTGTATATCTACGTGTCTAAGGGCTCCGTTGTCGTTACATTATCTTTCAGGGCTTCTTCTCAGGGTGACTCCTGGGTCACACTGAGGAGTAAGAAGTTACTGAGGAGTAACTTGAGTTGATAGTCGCCTGATTTTCCACACCTTGGTTTCACAAGAGGGCCCGGAGGAAGACGCTAGGAGTTTGGACCAATCGGGTGGCACCTGACCTGTGATTGGACAGATTGGCCTTGACAAGGGGGCCAGAATTCACCGCCCCTAATAAACCAGCTACCTTACCCTAACTAACTCACCGGCCAACTCACCCTGACTAGCTAGCACTAGCTGAGCGGTGGGACCTTGTTGCCATAGGGACCGTTACCTTGGAGACGTTGGCGGTGATCCTGCTGAGCGCCGCGAGAGAACGCCAGGTGAACGGACGCAAGGACGCACCTGAGGACCTCACCTGCTCCACCACCACCGAATAACTAGAGGAGAGGAGAGAGGAGAGGGGAGGAGAGAGGAGAGGAGAGGAGAGAGGAGGAGAGAGGAGGAGAGGAGAGGAGGAGAGGAGAGGAGGAGAGGAGGGGGAGGAGAAGAGAGGAGAGAGGAGGAGAGGAGAGGAGAGGAGGAGAGGAGGGGGAGGGGAGAGGAGAGGAGAGGAGAGGAGAGGAGTTCACTGCATGGTTTTACACCTATAATGTTGTTCTTTCTCATCTTAAAAAGGTCTAAGTTCCACAAGTAACAGGTTACATAAGAGCTCAGGGTTTAGGGCTCATGACTAAAGGATGGGGTTAAGGTTAAGGGTTCATGATAAAAGGTTGAGGTTAAGGGTTCAGGGTAAGGGGTTGAGGGCTAAGGGTTAAGTGTAACTGTAAGGGATGAGGGGTACCTGGCATGGTAGAATGGGGGTCCTTTTCTGTAGAGCACTGGGAGAGAAGAGAATAGATGAGACATACACCACACACACACACACACACACACACACACACACACACACACACACACACACACACACACACACCATGCGTGTGGTAACAGTGTGTGACCTACTGAAGTGCGCTCCGTATTTGGAACCGGGCTTGGGGACCCAGGCCCGGCTGCGGTAGTAGTGGTAGGCCGCGTAGGAGCTCTCAAAGCCGGGCTGAACACTCCGGAACCTCCCCCACAGCTCACTGATGGACAGCGGCTTCTAGCCAATCAGAGAAGAGAGCCCTCTCAGCGATGGAAACAAAACATGTGAGATGTTTCAGCCAATAGAGTGGACATTTACATGTTTACTAAGGTAAGGGTAAGGGTTAGGGTAAGGTGTAATATATTAATTGAAATGGTAAGGTTTAGTTTTTGTAAAAGGTTAGGTTAAGGTATTTAAAGGTAGGTTAGGTTTAGAAGGTAGGTAGTTAGTTACCTGATTGTGATGGACTGAAAGGTTAGTTAGTTACCACGGTAGTTAGTTAGTTACGTGGTTGTGATGGACTAAGAGATTAGTAGTTATTAAGTTAGTAAGTTAGCAAGTAAGATAGTTACCTGGTTGTGATGGACAAAGAGGTTAGTTAGTAAGTTAGTTAGTAAGATGGTTACCTGGTTGTGGTGGACTGAAAGGCAGCCCAAAGCGTAGACCAGGAAGAATGCCTGAGATGGAAGAGGGTGATTAGTGAATAATCTTACCATCTTATCATCTTTCATCACCTAGCAACACATCACCTAGCAACACATCACCTAGCAACTTCTCACCTAGCTACTCATCACTGAGCAACACATTATACACCTAGCAACACATCACCTAGCAACACATTACCTAGCAACACATCACCTAGTAATACATCACCCACCTAGCATCACATCACCTAGCAACACATCACATAGCAACCGTTGGCAGGACCTGTCTCACCTCCTCAAGAGTGAGCTGCAGAACCTCAGTGGTGCTGAAGGGCAGCCGTCTCACCCCCCCCTGGTAGACCTCTGACCTCCCCGACCCCCCCTCCTGTCAGAAGAAAACAATAGGCTTCAGGGACAATCTGTGCACCTGAGTATTAATTATTGATGGATTGATTGGTTGTTTATTGGACAAACCTCCTCATCGCTGTCCCCCTCCACAAGGACATACTCAGGGCCGGAGTCAGTCCCCGGGGCGGGGTCTAACACAGAGTCAGACACAGAGTCAGACACGGGGGAGGAGTCATTCACAGGGGAGGAGTCAGCCATGGGGGAGGAGTCAGCCACAGGGGAGGAGTCAGCCACAGGGGAGGAGTCAGCCACAGGGGAGGAGTCAGCCACAGGGGAGGAGTCAGCCACAGGGGAGGAGCCCAACATCGAGTCAGTCAAGGGGGAGGAGTCAGCCACGGGGGAGGAGTCAGCCACGGGGGAGGAGTCATCCACAGGGGAGGAGCCAGTCCTGGGGGCGGGGTCAGTGTGTGGCCTATCTCGGTATGCGCAATATTTCCTCCTCTGTTCATCTGTCGAAGATGATCTGTTTAAAACACAACAACTATTTAGACCCTCTAACCTCACTAGTTCAAACAATACTAGTAAGACTAGTCAGACTGAGGAGCGACAGGAAGGAGAAGAAACAGAAAGGAAGAGCGACAGGAAGGAGGAGGAGGAACAGGAAAGAGGAGTAAAAGGAAGGAGGTTAGATGAATACCTCTTCCTCTTCTTTTGGGAAGAGTCTTCAGTCTGTGCTAGGCCCGCCTCCTCACTTTCTGCAGCTGGCTTGATTGGCTCAGACAGGCTAACAAGTATTTGATTGACAGCTTCCTCATCCATTCCCTTGGACAGAAGATAGTCCCGCCTCCATGATAACAGCTGCTCATACCTAGAGAGGACCAAAAGACAGACAGACAGACAGACAGTAAGACAGACAGGGTAGACATTGTTTACACTGAGACGCCTTATGTTCACTGTACCTGAAACACGAGAAAGAAACCACACGCAAATGTTTTGGGAAATTTGTGGCTAGACTCTCCTCCTCTCCTTCTGCACTGTTCAACTCCCTAGTGAAATATGTCCGACTCTACGGACAGACAGACAGCTTTCTGAATGGCTTCTGACCTGGCTTGTGATTGGCCACTGACCTGGCCTGTGATTGGCTACTGACCTGGCTTGTGATTGGCTACTTACCTGGCTTTTGATTGGCTGCTTACCTGGCTTGTAATTGGCTACTGACCTGCATGTGATTGGCTACTGACCTGGCCTGTGACTGGCTACTCACCTGGCCTTTGATTGGCTACTGACCTGGCCTGTGACTGGCTACTCACCTGGCCTTTGATTGGCTATTGACCTGGTTTGTGGTTGGCTACTGACCTGGTTTGTGGTTGGCTACTGACCTGGCTTTGCTGATGACAGGAATCTGTTGGCCTTCAAATTCTGCAACGTAGAAATATTGAATATATTGATTATTTACATAAAGGGTTATATGTTAGGGTTAGAGATGAGTCGGTTAGGGATGAGAGGGTTAGAGATGAGAGGGTTAGGGTAAGAGATATATATATATATATATATATATATATATATACACACACCACACACACACACAGATACAAACACTCACCATGCCATCGGTCAGAGAGGCTGTAGTCTGGCCGGGCTCTGGACAGAATCCCCTTCCCGAAATAACCCTGAATACATAACATCATTATAAACAAAACACAGACAAAGTATCATATCCAGAAGGATAACTCAATACGCACACCCATACATAGTATACATGTATACATACATTCATACAGTGTTGTCAGTTATTGAAGACATTATTAGACACGACCGACAGACACACAGGCAGATAGACAAGGACGTGTACCTGTCCGTACAGCAGCTGGATGTGAGCGGGGTCTCGAACCAGCACCTGCTGGTTTACCAGGTCGGCGCGGTAAACGCTCTCTCGGCAACGCATCGCCTCCGCGTCGCTGCGCGGCACCGGGAAAGGCGCCTCGTACGCCTCGTACACCACCGTGCGGCGCCGAGGCGCAAGAAACGCCGCCTCCGTCATTTACTACCTACTTTACTGCCTTTATGAATGAAATCGTTTATTAATTCATTAGTTGAATGCATGAATTACATCAGTTTAATTCTGATTGCGCTTGAATAACTTGGTTTGACTGTTGCCCCTGCTCTCCAGTGGGCGTCCGGTGGACACTTCTAGCAAGACTCTACAAGAAGGATACGTAAAGTGTGCGTACAGATAATATAAGTAATACATAGAATATGAATAATAGATCAAATATACATTTCAAGTAGTTACATGTGTTGTGATGGGGACAGCATTTTAGATGTCACCGGAACTCCTTCCTGAAGAAAACATGAGTTCATGACAAAGGTTCCGCTTCTTCCACTGATTAAACTCGTGACGGAATGTCCGTTTTCTGAGCAGTTTATAAATTCTTAGCTATAACTAAATATGTAATACATTAACTATATAAAATCCCTGGTGTATTTTATATTTCCCAAATACAAAGTGACAACGTTAAATGTAATGGCACATTGACAAATTGTTTAAACCCCTACCTGCTCCTGAATCTTTATCTGTAATGTCCAGGGACGTCACTAGAATTTAGAGGCTGGGGGGCCCTAGCAGTTTCCGAAATTTTATCATCACATCTTTAAAGTGGTTCTTTAATTCATCATTTATCACAGTAGAGAGTACAGCAGAGCATCTATCACGGCCTTTTTTCTGGCTCACTCTCTTTTCTTTTCTTGCTTTAAGACCTCCTGCCTCCCTCTCCTGAGTCTTCAGGATGTCCTCCTTTTTAAAAATATAAATAAGCTAAACAATGATTTAAGTCTACATATTGGGGTGAATTCAAGGGAAATAGGTTAGAAAATGTATCCATCAATGCGCTCTCGGAAACAATTTGAATCCAAATTAAAGACAACTTCTAATTGTATTAGTATTTACTTCAACTCATATTCTGACTTATTACGTTGCAGGAAGTGACCGAATGTTACGATTTCCTTCGTCGTTAGGCTTGGCCTAACAACGTCCCTGGTACTGTCTAGCCCCTACCTGCTCCTTAATGGCCTGTTTCTGTACAGTCTAACCCCTACCTGCCCCTTAATGACCTGTCTGTGAACTGTCCAACCCCTACCTGCTCCTTAACCCATTTGTGCCGGCTGCTGCGCGGCGAAACATTGTATCTAGTAGATACAATGTTGTGCCGCGCAGCAGCCGGCACAAATGGGTTAATGACCTGTCTCTGTACTGTCTAACCAATACCTGCTACTTAATGACCTGTCTAACCCCTACCTGCTCCATAATGACCTCTCTGTATTGTCTTACCCCTACCTGCTAATTAATGACCTCTCTGTACTGTCTAACCCAGCGTTTCTCAACTGGTGGGTCGCGACCCAAAAGTGGGTCGCAGACTCATTTTGAATGGGTCGCGGAGTGTAGGAGAAAAAATAAAATAGCTAAAAATAGTTCCAGTGATTAGGCCATCTGATAAGAGATGAGATTTTAGGTTATTTTTAGTGAGCCGGATAATTTGGATCAGCTCACCAACAAGAGCCGGCTCTTTCGGCTCCCAAACAGCTCTTCAAATGACCACTTATACCTTTTATAATTCAGCCAAATGTAGCCCGTTTAGACATATGATTCCTATGTGTCGGCCTATATATCACTTCAATTACTAAGTTCAGCACTACCTATCTCTGCGAAAGTGGCTTCTCAACTTTGGTCCAGCTCAAGTCCAAGCAGAGGAACAGGTTGGACGCTGGACATGACCTGAGAGTAACTCTGTCAAACATCACCCCAGACTTTGAAACTCTTATCAGGAAAAAAGCACATCCCCAACTATCTCATAAGCTTCACTGAATGCTTGTTGAGTAAAAACAATCCGTTTACAAAGCCTACTTGAAGATTATATTTGTGTGATCAGTTATGATGTTCATCTTTTTCATATTCACCTAAATCAGCAGCACGCAGTATTGATTGACCAGTTTCTCATTGCTAGAGAGCTCTGTATGCAGGGATGAAAAAGGTTTTTTTTTTAAGTAAAAAAACATGATGACATTGTGTATGTATGATAGTGTTTTAGAGAAATAAATTTGCTTGGTTTTAATAAAAATGGGTCGCGACATAATGACCATGAAAAATGTGGGTCCCAAGGCCAGATCAGTTGAGAACCACTGGTCTAACCCATACCTGCTCCTTAATGACCTGTCTCTGTACGGTCTAACCCCTAGTTGTACCTATGGTTATAACTTTGTAATTATTTTTAAGCTAATACCATCTTGTGTATACGTGCTTTAATGAGCGCTGTTGTTAATGAAATGCACCACACCGTGGCATTGAACTATAAGTGTCATGGAAGCTTAGCACTCTCTCGGAGAGGTTTTGTTGATTTGTTGAAGATCTTAAGACATTACAACGTAAAAAACTAAACCTAATTTGGGTTCACAGAGCTTTAAGGCATGTTGTCAGGTTGTGATGTGACCTGTCTCTGGAAGGTGATGATTTGTTGATGTGGTGAGTCAGCACATTCACCAAACCTTTACCAAACACTTTATTAAAGACATCTTTATTAAACACATCTAACTGAGGTACATGAAGAACGCAGAACATCCACAAGCTACAGGAGACGACCGAACACTGCTCAGCTCCTACTGGGCCAGAAACACAGAGAATTACATACTGTTATTACATTGCATTATAACATTACATTGCATTATAATGCACTGTTCGTGTTGTTAGACTGATGCTGTTAGTATGGGTCTGTTGATGGGATTATAGACTGAGCATTTTGTTATAGACGGTTCATGTTGGTTGATGCGCTTATATACCTTGCAAGTTACATAGACTGGTTCATGTTGTATACTGATCAAAGACGTACCTTGATTTGAATCCACCTCTCCCTCCGCCTCCACCTCGTCCTCCTCCGCCTCTTCCTCCTCGTCCTCCTCCACCTCTTCCTCCTCCACCTCTTCCTCCTGCTGTTCTTCCTCCTGCTCCACTTCCACCGCCTCTCCATGGTCCACTTCCACCTCCACCTCCTTCGCCTCCTCCTCCTCCTCTCCCTCGTCCTCCACCTCTTCCTCGCCCTCCTCCTCTTCCTCCTCCTCCTCCTCCTTCTCTTCCGCCTTCTCCTCCTCGTTCCCCTCCTCCTCCTCTTCCTCCCCCACCTCTTCCTCCTGCTCCTCGGGCTCCTCTTCCTCCTCCTCCTCCTCTCCTGTTGGACATCCCTAGGCGCTTCCGGTCTTCAAACGACGGCCTACAAAGACAACATGGGTTACAACCGCGGGTCCTTCTGATGCGAGCAACCCGATTGGTCAACAGCACCTTTAGAACGCGATCAAATTAGCACGACAGCACACCTCGCCATGCTCTAATGAAAAAATGCCTCATTAATCTCGAATATCCGCCATTGACTCATAACACAAAACTAGTAGCTAAAAATTAATGTGAAATTTCTAGAAATTGTAGCAGAATGTGTCGATAAAATAAGTCAAGTTAATTTTGCTATGTGTGCTCTCATCAGCAACACGACCCAATTAAGTTCCAATTAAGACACATCTCCGAACGTTTAGGGGTACTTCCAATTATCATCAAACTAAAAAAGGTGGTTTGTGCAGGGTTTCCATGAAATTGCACAGCAGCACTAGCGCAATTCAAGATTAGCATGTACAACCAATAAAATCAAAGCTGGAAAGACATTTGGAAGACAGACAGACAGACAGACGGACAGACAGACAGACAGTCAGGTGTTCAGACAGAGAGGTACTCACCCGGCTCTGAATTGTTTGAGAACCTTGCTGCTAGTGTTGGTCAGTTCTTTGTCAAACACTGAATTCTTCGTAGACTTAGCTGGCTTCGGTTTGGCTGCAGACAGACAGAACACATCTTTTGTTGATTAAAAGCTCACATTTACATTAAGCAACATCTTCTCCCACGGTTTTGGGGGGATGCGATGGTCCTTGTAAATAATAACAGTAACTGTAATGAGGTGTCCTGACCTTTGGGGGCCGCTGTTTCCTCCGGCATGGCTCTGGCTCTCTGGGGCCGTCTCTCTCTCTTGGCGGCTCGCTCTGCATACATCTGGGACTTCAGCAGCTCCATCTGGGCCCGGTCCTCCGCCTACACACAGCCACACGTTAGCTACTTCACCTCCAGCCCCTCCACCACCCAGCCCTCATCCCCTCCACCCCCATACTTACTGTCAGCTCCTTCTTCTTTCCGTCCTTGATGAACTTGTCCCTCTTCTTCTTCCCTCTGAGAGCCAGGTCAAAGTCCTGCAGCGCCTTGGACACTGGAACACGCAGCGTCCATGTTACACGAATGTTAAGAATACGTGACGCTAGGACACATTCCGTCCATGTTACATACATGTTAAGAACACGTGACACACTGTGTTCAACAACATGTTACATACATGTTGAGAACAATACACACATGATGATACACTCCATGTTCCATACATGTTAACAACACGTGACACACGATGATACACACTGCGTTACATACCATGATACACACCAAGTTACACACGATGTTACACAACATGCAACACATCATGTAACATGGATACCATGATACATGTAATGACACACACCGTGTTGAACAACATGTTACACACCATGGTACATAACATGTTGAACACTGCGATACACACCGCGATACACAACATGTCTCGCACTATGTTACGCATCACGTCGCTCTGGACTAGAGAGGAAGCGCGTCACTCACTGCGCTCCTTCTTCCTGTCCTGCGGCGTCTGGAACCAGGTCCTCTCCGGGGCCACCTCCTCCTGCTTGGTGAGACGCTTCTGGGCCACGCTCAGCTGAACACACACACACAGGAGGGTCAGTATACAAACACACACACCGTCAGAACACACACACAAGGGTCAGCACACACACACACACACATACAAGGGGGGTCAGTATACAAACACACACAGCCTCAGAACACACACACAAGAGGTTCAGCACACACACACACACAGGAGGGTCAGTATACACACACACACACACACACACAAGGGGGGTCAGTATACACACACACACACCATCAGAACACACACACAAGAGGTTCAGCACACACACACACACACACACACACACGGTCAGCACAAACACACACTAGAGGGTCAGAACAAACACATACACACACACACGGGTCAGCACAGACACACACACAGGAGGGTCAGCGCACACGCACACACACAATGGTCAGCATACACACACACCAGAGAGTCAACACACACACACACAAGAGAGTCAACACACACACACACACACACACACACACACACACACACACACACACACACACACACACACACACACACACACACACACACACACACACACACACACACACACCTGTGCCTCAGACGCAGCCATTTCCCTCTCCTCTTTCTCCAGTCTCATGACGGCATAGACGTCCTTCTCGATAGCCCGGATATGAGAGGCAAACCTCACCACCACGTCTAGAGAGAGGGCGAGAGACATAAGAACACAGTGCTAGAGCTCCGGTCGAGAGACATAGACACACAGTGTTAGAGCGTCTGCTAGAGAGACATAGACACACAGTGTTAGAGCCTCTGGTAGAGAGACATAGACCCGGGTCTTCACGGGGTCCTTGGCCGTCTATCTGTCTGTCTGTGTACCTGTGTCTGCCTGTGTACCTGTCTGTGTGTGTACCTGTCTGTGTCTGTATCTGTCGGGATGACCCGGGCCTTCACGGTGTTCCTAGCCATCTGTCTGTCTGTCTCTATGTGTGTACCTGTCTATGTGTCTACCTGTCTGTCTGAGTGCGTAACTGTGGGTATGACCCTGGCCTTGAACGTGTTGCGGGCCGTCTACCTGTCTGTCTGAGTACCTGTCTGTCTGTCTGTGTGCCTGTCTGTGTGCCTACCTGTGGGTATGACCCTGGCCTTGACCGTGTTGCGGGCCTTCTACCTGTCTGTCTGTGTACCTGTCTGCCTACCTGTGGGTATAACCCGGGCCTTGACGGTGTTGCAGGCCGTCTACCTGTCTGTCTGTGTACCTGTCTGTGTGCCTACCTGTGGGTATGACCCGGGCCTTGACGGTGTTGCAGGCCGTCTACCTGTCTGTCTGTGTACCTGTCTGTGTGCCTACCTGTGGGTATGACCCTGGCCTTGACCGTGTTGCAGGCCGTCTACCTGTCTGTCTGTGTACCTGTCTGTGTGCCTACCTGTGGGGATGACCCGAACCTTGACCGTGTTGCGGGCCGTCTACCTGTGTGTCTGTCTGTGTGCCTACCTGTGGGTATGACCCGGGCCTTGACCGTGTTGCGGGCCGTCTACCTGTCTGTCTGAGTACCTGTCTGTGTGCCTACCTGTGGGTATGACCTGGGCCTTGACGGTGTCGCGGGCCGTCTCCCTGTCTGTCTGTCTGTGTACCTGTCTGTCTGCCTACCTGTGGGTATGACCCGGGCCTTGACCGTGTTGCGGGCCGTCTACCTGTCTGTGTGCCTACCTGTGGGTATGACCCGGGCCTTGACGGTGTTGCGGGCCGTCTACCTGTCTGTCTGAGTACCTGTCTGTGTGCCTACCTGTGGGTATGACCCGGGCCTTGACCGTGTTGCGGGCCGTCTTCACGATGTCCTTCAGCATGCGGCGCTCCGTCTCGCCCACCAGGGACACCGAGCGCCCCGCCCGCCCGGCGCGCGCCGTGCGCCCCACGCGGTGCACGTAGTGCTTCACCGTGTTGGGCATGGTGAAGTTTATCACCTGCACACAGACGGGTCAGCAGACAGACAGGTTAGGGTTGGGCATGGTGACGTTTATCACCTGCACACAGACAGGTTACATAGAGGGGTTAATGTACACACAGACAGGTTACATAGAGGGGTAAATGTACACACAGACAGGTTACATAGAGGGGTTAATGTACACACAGACAGGATACATAGAGGGGTTAATGTACACACAGACAGGTTACATAGAGGGGTTAATGTACACACAGACAGGTTACATAGAGGGGTTAATGTACACACAGACAGGTTACATAGAGGGGTAAATGTACACACAGACAGGTTACATAGAGGGGTTAATGTACACACAGACAGGATACATAGAGGGTTAATGTACACACAGACAGGTTACATAGAGGGGTTAATGTACATACAGACAGGTTACATAGAGGGGTTAATGTACACACAGACAGGATACATAGAGGGGCTAATGTACACACAGACAGGTTACATAGAGGGGTTAATGTACACACAGACAGGTTACATAGAGGGGTTAATGTACACACAGACAGGTTACATAGAGGGGTTAATGTACACACAGACAGGTTACATAGAGGGGTTAATGTACACACAGACAGGATACATAGAGGGGTTAATGACCTAAACAGCGACAGGTCAGCAGACAGACAGGTTAGGGTTGGGCATGGTGAATTTTTTGACCTGCCCACAGACGGGTCAGCAGACTGGTTAGCAGACACACGGGTAAGTGACTGGCACACAGACAGACGGGTAGACAGACTGGTTGTCGAGATCTTGTCTAGTGTAGTGTAGTCTAGATCTAGATCTAGTCTAGTCTAGATCTAGTCTAGTGTAGTCTAGATCTAGTCTAGATCTAGTCTAGTGTAGTCTAGATCTAGTCTAGATCTAGTCTAGTGTAGTCTAGATCTAGTCTAGTCTAGATCTAGTCTAGTGTAGTCTAGATCTAGTCTAGATCTAGTCTAGTCTAGATCTAGGTGCAGCCCGGTACCGTTTTGACTCCATCGATGTCCAGACCTCTCGCGGCCACGTCCGTAGCGACCAGGATGTCGATCTGCTCGTCTTTAAAACGCCTGGAGGCACAACATCACCTGACGGGTTAGGTTACCACCTATGCTGCTGATCTACGCATCAATAAATAAACATACATATGTAAAAAGTAACAAAGCGTGTCATTGTGTGCATTGAGCGCGGTGCGTGCCTCAGGTTCTCCAGCCTCTGTGTCTGGCTGAGGTTCCCGTGGAGCTCGGCCGCCTTGACGCCCAGCAGCCCCAGCAGGATGTGCAGGCGGTGGGCCTGCTTCTTGGTCTGGGTGAAGAGCATCACGTGGTCCTGGAAGGTCCTGGTCACCAGGGCTGGAACCACGAGATGATCAGAAACACGCACACACAACTCGGATACTGCACAATGTGTGCCTATGTCACCAGCATGCTAATGTGGAGCTAATGCTAAAGGTATGCTAATGTGGAGCTAATGCCAGCGGTAGGCATATTTGGAATGAATGCTAACAGCATGCTAATGTGGAGCTAATGCAAATGGTATGGTCACGTTGAGCCAGTCTTAACGGTAGTCTAAATTAAAGCTAATACTAACAGCATGCTAATGTGCGGCTAAATCTAACAGTAGGCTAATGTGGAGCTAAAGCTAACGGTTGGCTAATGTGAAGCGAATGCTTAATGGAGCTAATGCTAACGGTAGGCTAATGTGAAGCGAATGCTAACACGGAGCTAATGCTAACGGTAGGCTAAGGTGAGCGAGTGCTAACCTGCTACGATGGCCTCGCGGTCTCCCTCCCGGTTGGGTCGGATCCTGACGAACTCCTGACGGAGGAACGGCGCGACGTCCGTGTTGCTGTTCACGAAGATCCTGATAGGCTGCTTCAGGGACACCGAGGCCAGGTCCTTGACCTAGATCCACAACACATAGATACATCAGCTAGATCCACAACACATAGATACTACATCACCTAGATACATCATCTAGATACTACGTCACCTAGAGATACACAACACATAGATACTACATCACCTAGATACACAGTGCATAGATACTACATCACATAGATACTACATTACCTAGATACATTATCTAGATACTACGTCATCTAGAGATACATAACACACAGGTACTACATCACCTAGATACACAGCACATAGACAATACATCACCAAACTACACAACTCAGAGACACACCACATAGATACTACATCACCTAGATACACAGCACACAGACACTACACCACCTATATACACATAGAATACATTCACAACACATAAATGCTACATCACCTGGATGCAAAACACATAAGATACCTCAGTCTAGTAGCAGTAGTAGCAGTTGTAGTAGAAGTACTACCTCAGTCTAGTCGTAGCCCTACCTCGTCACTCATAGTAGCAGAGAACAACATGGTCTGTCTCTGGTAGGCACACATCCTGATGATCTCCTTCATCTGCTCCTCAAAGTACTCGTCCAGCATCCTGAAACACAGAGGTGCACATTAGATACACAGTAGTACACATTTAACTCAAGTTATACAAATTAAACACTCAGTAGTTCACATTAAAACACAGTTATACACATTGAACACACTTTAGTTCAGATTAAACACACAGTACACATTAAATAAAAATACAGGTTAAATACACGGTAGTACACAATAAACACACATTACACATTTTGTGCAAGGTAATAGCCACACTGACCGGTCAGCCTCGTCCAGGATGAGGATCTCTATGTTGGTGAGCTGGAAGGAGGGCGTGTTGTGGAGGTGATCGATCAGGCGACCCGGGGTGGCGATCAATACGTCTGGACCGCAGCGCAACGCAGCCTCCTGGGACTTCACATCCAGACCACCTGGAGGGATGGACGGACAGGGTTAATACAGACAGACAGGGGGAGGAGAGGCAGAAAGACAGGATGAGGAGACAGACAGACAGCATGAGACAGCACACTGGTGGTGGTTAGTGAGGTCCCCCCTTCACTGTAAAGTGTCTTTGAGTGTCTAGAAAAAGCGCTATATAAATTCAATCCATTATTATTATTATGAGGGCAGACAGAAGGACAGATAGATAGACAGGATGAGGAGAGACAGACAGACAGGATGAGGAGACAGACAGACAGGAGGATGAGGAAAGGCAGAAGGACAGACAGACAGCCAGGATGAAGAGAGAGAGACAGACAGAAAGGGGGTTAAAGTAGTCTGGATAGAGGGTGGGGGGGTGAGTCTAGTCTGGATAGAGGGTGGGGGGGTGAGTCTAGTCTGGATAGAGGGTGGGGGGGTGAGTCTAGTCTGGATAGAGGGTGGGGGGGTGAGTCTAGTCTGGATAGAGGGTGGGGGGGTGAGTCTAGTCTGGATAGAGGGTGGGGGGTGAGTCTAGTCTGGATAGAGGGTGGGGGGGTGAGTCTAGTCTGGATAGAGGGTGGGGGGGTGAGTCTAGTCTGGATAGAGGGTGGGGGGGTGAGTCTAGTCTGGATAGAGGGTGGGGGGTGAGTCTAGTCTAGATAGAGGGTGGGGGGGTGAGTCTAGTCTGGATGAGAGGGTTCGGGTCAGTGGGTTGCCGTACCGACGGCCAGGCAGGTGGAGATGGGGGTGAACTGGGCCAGCTGCCGGGCCACCGAGTGGACCTGGATGCCCAGTTCCCTGGTGGGCACCAGCACCAGGACCCGGGTCACCTGCGTCTCCTTGGGCTTGTAGAGCAGTCGCTCCAGCACGGGCAGCATGAAGGCCGCCGTCTTACCTGGGGGAGGAGGAGCACAGGGTCAGCCAATCAGAGAGCAGACAGGGGGTCAGCCAGCCAATCAGAGAGCAGAAAGAGAGACCGCGTATGACTGGTCCGTCAAGTGGCCCAACACTTACAGTTAGAACCCCATGTAAAGCCCCCCCAAAACTACAGTAAGACACCCAGGGTATAGTACCCTGAAAACTACAATAAGACACGCAGGTTATAATAACCAAAAACTACAGCCAATCAGAGAGCAGACAGAGGGTCAGCCAGCCAATCAGAGAGGAGACAGAGAGACTGTGTATGACTGGTCCGTAAAGTACCCCAACACTTGCAGTAAGACCCTTGGGTATAGTACCCCCAAACTACAGTAAGACACCCAGGGTATAGTACCCCAAAACTACAGTAAGACATGCAGGGTATAGTACCCCAAAACTACAGTAAGACACCCAGGGTACAGTACCCCAAAACTACAGTAAGACAGCCCAGGTATAGAACCCCAAAACTACAGTAAGACACCCAGGGTATAGTACCGCGAAACCACAGTAGGACATGTAGGGTATAGTACCCCAAACCTACAGTAAGACATACAGGGTATAGTACCCCAAAACTACAGTAAGACATGCAGGGTATAGTACCCCAAAACTACAGCCAATCAGAGAGCAGACAGAGCGTCGGCCATCCAATCAGAGAGCAGACAGAGAGGCTGCGAATGATGTGATTGGTCCGTACCTGTGCCAGTGGCAGCGCAGGCGCAGAGGTCACGACCCAGCAGAGCCAGAGGAATACAGGCCTTCTGCACCGGGGTGGGCTCCCGGAACCCCATGGTGCTGATGGCCTGACACACACACACACACACACACACACACACACGTTAGATAAATAACTTTCTGTATATATATATATATATGTATATATACATACACACACACACACACACACACACACACACACACACACACACACACACACACACACACACACACACACACACACACACACACACATATTCTCAATATGAGGGAGACGTCATAGGTCACCTTGAGCAGCGGTCGGGATAGGTTCATGTCCTGAAACATCAGCTTGTTGTCGTAGTTAGAGGCGTCCTCGTAGAAACAGTCTGGAGCCTGACACACACGCATACACGCGCACACACACACACACACACAAACCAAGTAAGGAACTGCTGTGGATCCTGTAGTATGATGAAGTCACCATTGTATTATATTTGACCCTTATTTAACCACTAAAGTCCCGTTGGGATGGAGACCTGGTCAAGACAGACAGCAGCCTCAACATACAGCTACAAACTGACCAACACTAAAGGAGACCAAACTTAAAATGACTAAAAGCCATGGAACCAGGACATACCTCATCTTTTTTCCTCTTCTTTCCCGATTTATCCCTTAGAGTGTCTACACACGGACACACACAGAGAGAGGTTAGACGTGTATTTAACCCCGCACGATGACATGCTGAGATTTGGGTGTGCATGTAGTTACCGGCTTTGGTGAGAACCTCTTCGTCGGCAGAGTCAAACTCATCCTCATCATCCTCGCTCTCTCCCAGCTCCTCTGCTTGGGCCGGTTTTACGTCTCCATCATCACCGTCCTCTTCATCGTCATCCTCCTCCTCCTCTTCATCGGCGTCACCTTCCTCCTCCTCCTCCTCCTCGTCCTCCTGCTTGGCCCCTGTGCCAGACTTCTCCTGTGAAGAGCATCCCTGTTAATGATCACCATGGCAACTGGCCGCATCAGCAGCAGCGACTAAGTGGATTTCCTCAACACTCACCTCCAGTTTCCTCCTCTTCCTCACTTTGTCGATCTTCTCGTCTAGTGTCGTCGGAGCGCTCTGAAAAAAATACTACAGTTAGACCCCCAGGAATAGTACCCCAAATCTACAGTTAGACCCCCGGGTACAGTACCCCAAATCTACAGTTAGACCCTCGGGTACAGTACCCCAAATCTACAGTTAGACCCCCGGGTATAGTTCCCCAAAACTACAGTAAGACCCCCCAAACTACAGTTAGACCCCAGGGTATAGTCCCCCAAAACTACAGTTAGACCCCAAGGTACAGTATCCCAAAACTACAGTTAGACAACCAGGGTACAGTACCCAAAATCTACAGTATTAACCCAGGGCATATAGCTCACCCTCTTCTTGAGCTGTGACATCACGTCCGCCAGCGCCCAGTCCTGGTTGTCGGGTGCATCTCGCGCCCCAAACTCGAAGCCGGCGTTGAAGTCTCCTGCGCCGCGGCCCTGCCGAGCCTCCTTCTTCTTCCTGTTCAGCACGATGGGCGCGTCGGCCTGCCACACAACAAAACACCTTCATTTAACCTGCTGACTGTTGTACGGTGGAAGCTACTGCATGTACTGATACACAAATACACAGCACACTGAGTCTGTACCTTTCTCTACAGCTGTGACTCTTTACCGTTCTCTATGATCCTTTCTCAATAGCTGAGTTTGTACCTTTCTCTACAGCCAAAAGTATGTACCTTTATCTATAGCTGATTCTGTACCTTTCTCTATAGCTGATTCTGTACGTGTCTCTATAGCTAGGAGTCTGTACTTGTCTCTAGAGCTATTAGTCTTTACCTGTCTCTAGAGCCATGCTATGGGTCTTTACCTTTCACCATGACTATAAGCCTGTACGCTTACTTTACTCCATGGCTCTACCATTCTCCATCACTAAGCTGAGTCTTTACCTTTCTCCATGATTATACGCCTGTTCTCCAAGTTTACTCTATGGCTATGAGTCTACCACTAGGCTAGCAGCGTGTAGCCCTAAACATAAACTTACTTCTCCATCCTCAGAGTCGGTCTCCGGCTCTTCCAGAACCTCGTCATCGTCCAGGATGGTTCCGATCAGGTCCAGTTCACTCAGCATGGTGACGTCTGGTGGAAACGATCACTTCGTTTCCAGATCAGATCGGGAACTGATCAAAACAATTCGTTTCCCTGCGCTCGTGTCCACGGCGCTCACGTGTGGGTAAGGGGAATGTATTGGCGGAAGTGACGGACCAGGGCGCGGAAGTGGAGGAAGGACGCTAGGTCCGCCCTAGCGTTCGGAGGAATGAACTGCTCAACTGGAATTTCACCAAATCCTCCATTGGTCTCAAATTCGAATTGACAGGATGTTCAGTGTGAAGACAAGACATGAATGTATTTAAGCAGCTCTAAAGCAAGATAGTGATTTTAGCATCTTTAGACGTCCCTTTGTCACTGCTGTACATGGTTAAATAGGGTATTTCACCATCCCTATAGTAGTGAGTGCATTTAACCATCTCTATAGCAGTTATAGTGCATATAACTCTGCATCAGTGAGTGATTCAACCATCTCTATATTGCAGTGCATTTAACCAGCTCTGGCATCATAATGTATTCAACACTTTAGTAGTGAGTGACTAACCATCTCCGTCACAGTGAGTGTATTTCACTAGCTCTAGGGCAGTTAAGAGTATATTTAACCATCTCTATTGTAATAAAAAGGGAATTACCCATCTCTGTAGGAGTGACTACAACCATCTATAGTAGCGAGACCATCTATATAGAAATGTTTTCGGTGTAAAAGTTGTGTAACAAGGAGGAAGACACAAAGAATTAAGTCAAAATGTCCCGAGGACTCTTTATTAAAAAAAACATAAACACAAAAGTTGAAACTATACAACTAGCTAGGTGGAGGTGGGGGGGAGAGGGTGTCGTTTAGGGTCTGGGGGGGCGCATGCCTGGGGGAGGCGGGCCTAGAGAGAGAGAGAGAGAGAGAGAGAGAGAGAGAGTTGAGATTAGTACAGAGGTCACATGACACAACACATGGTCTCTACGGTAGAAGGCTTGCACGGCATCTTTTTTTATTTCATGTCACTGTGTATATGGTATTTGTGGAAAAAAGAAAAAGCAGAACCAATGGTGAAGGAACTTTATCATGCATGACATGTAGTCACGATCTGCGTCTAAAACTCTGCTTGGAAAAGGCCATTTGCTGTCTTTAAATACTGATTTAATCACAGCAAGATGTTGCTGTGGCGGACCAACTGACCCGTCACTTGGCTGTTCAGAGATTGCTTTAGGACTTTGATGAAGCCATCAAGGATGTTGTACGTGGCAATACTTTCATGATTCTGTTTGTTTAGGCAACAGGTTAATTGATGTCTATATTGAGATGTAATTCAGCCATGATTCTTTCGCTCATAAGCTCACGGTGTGTACGTTTTGTAAATTGGGCGGTTGGCCATCAATGAACATTCATTCTGTTCCGAACACGTGTTTAGCGGCGACCAAAGCTGTATCTTTTTTCAGCCAAGCCCGATAAGCGCAGACTAGCTAGGACGTTTTCGCCAATAGTGCTCGTAAAACACACGCAGTTGTTTTGATTGTGTTTACAGAGCAATACGCACGCTCAAGGACATACAAACTGAGAGGATTTTTAACCGTTACCACCGTTTAACTCTTGTTATTGACAATTTAAATCTCACACCTAGAAGCAGCAAGTTGACCAGGCAGCAAGCGTGAAAATATATACGACACACGCAGTCAATCAGTGAGCGTGTGTGGCTTTGAAGAACACAGAAAGGCGCCTCTGCATTTGTCTCTAAACCTCGATACCGCCCAAGCCTAATCAGTCGTCGTCCATTATTGAGGCACTGGAAGAACCATTACCTCTCATGCCAGGGGGCGGTGGCCTCATGCCAGGAGGGGGCATTCCCATTGGTGCTCCGCGGCCAGGAGGCATTCCCATTGGTGGGCCCATGGGGGGCCTCATGCCGGGGGGTGGGCCCATCATTCCTGTGAAGCCAAAACGTTGGGTGTTAAACACCTTCAAAACCAACACCAGTTGCCCCCCCCACCACATCACCAGTCCCCCCAAACCGTGACCAGTCCACCACCAGAGCTCCACTCACCAGGGGGCGGGGCTCCGCGGCCCATTGGTGGAGGGGCTCCGCGGCCCGGAGGGTACTGCGTCGGCGCTCCTGCGATGCTGGCGCCGGCCGCTGCCGCGGCAACCGTTCCACGGCCCTGGGGGGTCATCACCTGGGATACACGAAACATACGGCACATGAGTCACATGACTCACAGTCGCCACTACTGCAGGAGCCCTGGAAGGTCACGCTCACTGACCAGTAGGCTGTGGGACGAATCAGACTCTAACAGTGGGATTCTTGTTGGGGTACTCTGCAAATTCGTCCAGTCACGGGTGTTACTAGTTGACACGGTTGTCATTACTTTCTCAGCGTCTTGTTTTTCTGTGAGGTGCCTGATGTGAAAGGACCTTTAGTTCTCTTAGGAGGCTGAATCATAGTCTCTGGAACACAGTCGCTGCCTGCCGCCATGTGATCGTGACGTACACAACACTCCCGCGCTGCGTGCTGCGCCTGGGAGGCTGTCGCTGACTGCAGTTGAACCACGGTCATCAAACTGCATTTTTATGTTTACAATTTAAAAGTCTTTGTATATTTAACTACTGGGTTCTAAACTTGGTTTAGGTGGAAAACCGGTAACCGTTTCAGCCCTGACCTGCCCATAAGCCACACACACACGCTCCGCTCGAGCGGTCGTCATGGTTACCTGTTGCGATGGCCCGCCCACTCCTCTGACCGGTCCGGCCAGACCCGCGGGGGCCTGGGGCATGGGCGCTCCTGCCGGCACGCCACGCCCTGCAGCACGCCCAACCCCGGGGCCACCGGCCACGCCCGCCAGCGGAACCCTGGCGATGCCCGTCTGGAACACAAGAGGTCAAAGGTTAGACGAGGTCAAAGGTCAGACGTCGACATCAGCCTGGGGGGGCTAAGGCGGATAAGTGATGTTATGGGTTTTGGGGGTCTTACGTCTTTTGGGGGTGGTCCTTCCACCGTCATGGAGACCAGGTTCTCCCCCCGCAGCAGAACCAGACCCAGAACCCGCTTCTCCTCGCGCTCCGGCTGCTTCGAGTTCTTGGGCCTGCACACAAACAGCGAGACGTCAGCACAACCACACAACAAAGACTTCCAACACAACCTCTCAAACACCGACAGTCAACACAATCGCACCAACCAGCCACCACAACCCTACAAATAGGAGGTCAACACAACTCGACCCTACAAACCTCACAACAAGCCGTCAACAGGGCAACGCAACCATTACAAAGACATGGCAGTCATGGCGACGTTGGAAACGGATATAGTTAAGACATATTTCTCGATCTACGTATTGCAGCTGATCTGGAGCTGGGACACGACGGTGAGGACCTGAAGAGCCGCTGACCGGCAGCCACTGATCTGACGTAGGCCTCCTCCTCAGGTCAGACCGCCAGCAGCTCATTACCGTCGCCCGTTCGAGCATTACTATAACCAAACTACGGCTTATAACTAGCCTCGGTGGTTGCAGCTGACAGTCAGCCATCTTAATCTATCGTCATGTGCGTTGAGCGAGGCTGGGTGGTCAGAGCCCAGAGACGTACGATGAGAACCAACAGAACGGCCCTGGCAAAAATATTGGGGATTTTGTAAACTAGTGTCTCGAAACCTGGATAAAGCGCATTCTCCTAGATTGACATATATTACGCTGAAGTAAATACGGCCTGAAACATTGCGCGGAGAAGGAGATGTTACTTGAGAGATTTCCTGCTGACGTTCATAAGATATGGCACTGACAAGACATCATGCTGCCGATGTGGATAGGGTCTTACTTGATCTTCCTGAACTCGTCACAGTCACAGAGGATGAGGTTCATGTGTTTGTCGAAGGCCTTGAAGGTGCCGATGAAGATGCGGCCGTCCTGCAGGATGCACCTCATCCTGAAGTCGATGTGCTGCAGCATCTTGCTGCTCTTTCCCACCGTCTACACACACACACACACAACGATGCCTTTGGTCAACATTGGTTTACATGACAAAAGTCAAACTTCATTTCCCATCATGCAACGCATACAAGATGTATAACGAATAAAACAAAGAAAGGAGTCTCAAAGTTGAGTTCATGGTTAGGATAGGGGAAGACCAGCAATTGGATGATCCAACAGACAAGGTCAAGTGGACAATAAAACTGAAAGCCTTTTATCGCATCTCTGATATTGGTAGGTCAATCTAAACATGGTTATATTTATAACCATATGAAATGTTCCATGTGGTAAAATCTGTGCAAGTTCAAACGCATGGATAAATTCATTATTATGAATGCATGTGCATTTTTATGCACGCATGTATAACGTATGATTGCGTGCATAAATTAGAACCGGAAGAGGAATGGACCAGGAAGTTGGATGCCATGTTTGTTTCGGTCCAAGGATTTATACATGCATGTTCGTGTCTAGGGTGTACAAATAAAGATTGTAGGCAAACTGATCATATTCAGACGTTTTCTGGTGAGGCGTGGAAGAGACACGAAACGTGTCTTAATATGTACAGACTTTGCACTTTCACTATGTTACAAGTTAGACCGTTTCATATCGATTTAGATGGGACTTTCAAGGAATGGAAGCCTGTGTATGCCCATGGGACTGAATGAAATAACATGGATTGGGTTAGACTCCATAACAGAGATAAAACACCAATACAAACTATTTAACTGCTAACATGCTGAGTTGTACATTTGTAAACACGAAGACATGGAGATACGTGGGACTCAAACACAAAGTCATATCTGGAACCACGTTTACAAGTACCCCCATTTAACACAATAAGAGCTCCAGGCTCTATACAGTAGGAACCTATGCAATGGGTTAGTAAACTGATGGCTAGAAGATCGTTCCCTCCCGCCAATGTTCTGGAGACACGTTATACGATTATAAAAGGGTTTCTGGTGACGAAAGCAAGAAACACTTTGATAACTTATATCATTTAGACGAACGCCGACAGTGAAAAGTTGCAGAACAGAAACGCGTTAACAATGAATGGCGGCCATCGTTCAGTGTACGTTTGAGCAGAGCGCGAAATCTGCCGTGATTCAATCATCGGAAAAATAAAATGAGATTCAAAAGACAACTGAAACAAATAGATCGACAGGAAAACCAAAGACTTACCATTTTAGCGGCTGTGATGGCTCCGATATCAGTCGGATTTCGCCAAAAATGTTCAAAAATTGACCCGCGAAGCTCCAACCGGGCCGCTGGGTTTTAAAGTAGAGTTACAGGAAGTGATGGAGGGAGGGTAACCGGAAGTCACGGAGGGGAGACGAAGTGCAATTCGATATTTGCTCCGTCGCCCCTTTTTTCCTTTATTACAAAGTTCCCATCGATTGCAGCGCCTTTCTAAACTGATCCTGAATTCAAATAAATAAAACACTGTAAAATATAAGACACTTTAATTTTTGAAAAAAACACACACGGTGACCCACCTTCCCTCCCCAAAGTGATTTTTCATCCGATGACTTCATGCACTTTAAGATGCGTGTCTATAACCCGCTAGCCCTATGAAAACACAAATGGACAAACAAGTTATATAAAATAACTTTGTGATTTCGTCACGGAGGACAGAAGGCGCGGCAGCGGACGGGCTGCTTCACCTTGGGTTCGTTGCCACGGCAACCGAGGGGGAGAGATGCATCGGTGCTGATGCTGCAGTGATTGGGATGCCCGCTCGAGATCTAAAGTGACTCACCGACCCCGCGAGGCGGCGAGGAAGATGATGAGGAAGATGACGACGAGGAAGATGACGATGAGGAAGATGGCACGTTAGCATCTTTCCGTTAGCATCTGTGTAGCCCTGATACACGAGCCGGACGTTAAGGGACTGTTAATGAGCTGTTGCCGCTGAACTGCTGCAGTGGGCAGGAGAGGTGCTGCCAGAGGACAGACGGACAGGAAGGAACATTCCAACAGGTAAAGAACACACGACCCACACACACACACGCACGCACACACACGTTCTTTTAAATATCAGCCAATCACGTGGCAGCAGGAGCTGCCCTACATCAGGAGGATGATGATGATGATGATGATGATGATGATGATAGACGAGCGTCCGTCATTCAATGTATTTCACTTTATTTCTTCGTTCGTGCACAAAGTGTTGATAACCGATCTGAAACCTACATTGAGATGAGAACTGAAATTGTCCAGCGATATGAATACTGTTAAGTATTAATAACCAGTAGGATTAGCACTGTACAAATGTCCATAACACCATCACAGTCTACCTTAATACTGTTGTTGACCACTTGCCTTTTTGATCACAGCCTACCTGAGTATTGTTACTGACCACAGCCTACCTGAGTATTGTTACTGACCACAGCCTACCTGAGTATTGTTGCTGACCACAGCCTACCTGAGTATTGTTGCTGACCACAGCCTACCTGAGTATTGTTACTGACCACAGCCTACCTGAGTATTGTTACTGACCACAGCCTACCTGAGTATTGTTGCTGACCTACTGAGTATCGTTGTTGACCATGTCTTCATGACCACAGCCTACCTGAGTAATACCTACCTTGTGTCCTAACTAAGCAGCTATAACCTATTACAATCCTCTCTTCAGATTGGATGAACCTTACTTCCTGGTGGAGCCTGGGAAACAGCCAATAGCATGAAGCAGCTGCCGGGGGCGGAGTCTGGCCCAGCCGCCGAAAGCAAGGTAATAACCTCACAAATATACTTACACTTAGATCTATATCTATATATGTGAATGTGTGAATGAGTGCATGTGTGCATGAATGGTTGAATGTGAGGCAATATTGTGAAGCACTTTGAGTGGTCACTGGTTAGAAAAGCGCTGTGTAAATGCCGTCCATTGGCCGAACCCTGACCCCCGGCTGCAGGTGGAGGCGTGGGGCCAGTCTCTGGTCTACACCGTGGAGGAGCTGGAGTGTAAGATCTGCTACAACCGCTACGACAGCCGCAGCCGTCGGCCCAAGCTACTGTCCTGCCTGCACAGGGTCTGCCTCAAGTGTCTGAAGAAGATGGTGGACGTGGGTGAGTCTCCTCACCCTCTCCCCTTGCCCTCTCTCCCCTCACCTTCTCTCCCCCTAGCCCTCTCTCCCCCTCACCCTCTTTCCCCCTAGCCCTTTCTCTCTAACCCTCTCTCTCCCTCGCCCTCTCTCCCCCTCCCCTCTCTCTCCCTGATGAAGAGAAACTTATTTTTAGTTCACGTCGGCCGGCTAAATATCAGAGCATGATCATTGGAAAGTACCGGCAGCAAAGTTAAGGAAACATTCAGTGAGCCAATGGGTGACCAAATTTCTTATAGGGAAACGTTTGCATTTTTGGTAGTGAATACAAAGGTAACAAAGATGCTTGGGAGTGACTGGCGGTGGTTGGAGGGAGAGGCCAAGTTAAACTGCAATAAACTGAGTGGGTGAAGTGGATATGTCTGCAAGGCTGTGCGCAACGATGCAAACAGTTAAAGGAACCTCCACAATAAAGAAGTCAGTCGATATAAGTATCAGACTTTGTGGCCAGAATGGCAATACAAATGACAACGATCTTAATGGCTTAATCGGAGAGAGGAAGGGAGGTATCTCTAGGTACAGGGAGAATGTATACAATTCCTTTTAATGTGAATAGTAATTATATATACAAGGTTAATATAATTTGTATATAACTGTATATTATAGTTATGATTGATATGTCCACGACATGCCCTTATCCTCTCTCTCCCACATCCTCTCACCCTCTTACACAATTTGAAATACAATAAAGGGAAGAAAATAAAAATGCTTTGACCCTGAATGAGACTTTCAGACTCTAGCTGTTAATATAAAGTCTTAGGAGCATACCCTCACACTAACCCGATGCACACAGGAAGTAGACCAGGAACAGGTCCTACTCCTGACTCTTCTCTTGTCTCCCAGGGGAATCGTCTCCTTCGATGGTCAGCTGTCCGTTCTGTCGTCATGAGACCTACATCCCCGACGAGGAGGTGAGCCCTCATGTGAACACGTTCAAGGCTTATCTCGACTGAGTCGGCGTGTGATGATGTGTGGCCACATTTAGCAAACTGGACTTGCTACAAAGTGGGAAGGTTGTGGCCCTGAGGCTGAAGCAGCTCAGCGGTCCGATCTCTCTCCTCCTTGCTCCTTTCCTCGAGGTGTGGCAGATGTGTGGCCCCACCCAGATGTGTGGCTCCACCCAGATGTTTCTCTGTGCAGGTGTGGCTGATGGAGGACGACCGCCACGTCCTGGCCGTGCTGTCCTGCCACGACCAGCTGGGCCGCAACGGGCTGCCCCCCGGGGCCGAGGTGGTGCTGAGCCCCGACAGCCTGACTGGTAGACTCACCCTCACACCCTCACCCTCGTACCTTAACCCGCTAACCCTCACCCTCTAACCGCCTCACCCTCTAACCCTCTAACCCTCACCCTCTAACCCCCTCACCCTCTAACCCTCACCCTCTAACCCCCTCACCCTCTAACCCTCACCCTCTAACCGTCTTACCTTAACCCTCACCCTCTAACCTTAACCCTCTAACCCTCTAACCCTCACCCTCTAACCCTCACCCTCTAACCCCCTCACCCTCTAACCCTCTAACCCTCACCCTCTAACCCCCTCACCCTCTAACCCTCTAACCCTCACCCTCTAACCGTCTAACCTTAACCCTCACCGTCTAACCCTCACACTCTAACCTTAACCCTCACCCTCTCACCCTCTTACCCTCTTACCTCCAGACCCTCTAACCCCCTCACCCTCTAACCCTCACCCTCTAACCCCCTGACCCTCTAACCCTCACCCTCTACCCCCTGACCCTCTTACCCTCTAAACCCCTCACCCTCTAACCCTAGGGGGGCAGTAAAGGCCTTGTCTGGTGTCTGTCCGCTGGGGGGCAGTAAAGGCCTTGTCTGGTGTCTGTCCACTGGGGGGCAGTAAAGGCCTTGTCTGGTGTCTGTCCACTGGGGGGCAGTAAAGGCCTTGTCTGGTGTCTGTCCCTAAGGGGGCAGTAAAGGCCTTGTCTGGTGTCTATCCCTAAGGGGGCAGTAAAGGCCTTGTCTGGTGTCTGTCCACTGGGGGGCAGTAAAGGCCTTGTCTGGTGTCTGTCCACTGGGGGGCAGTAAAGGCCTTGTCTGGTGTCTGTCCACTGGGGGGCAGTAAAGGCCTTGTCTGGTGTCTGTCCGCTGGGGGGCAGTAAAGGCCTTGTCTGGTGTCTGTCCCTAAGGGGGCAGTAAAGGCCTTGTCTGGTGTCTGTCCGCTGGGGGGCAGTAAAGGCCTTGTCTGGTGTCTGTCCGTCCGCTGGGGGGCAGTAAAGGCCTTGTCTGGTGTCTGTCCGTAGGGGGGCAGTAAAGGCCTTGTCTGGTGTCTGTCCCTAAGGGGGCAGTAAAGGCCTTGTCTGGTGTCTGTCCGCTGGGGGGCAGTAAAGGCCTTGTCTGGTGTCTGTCCCTAAGGGGGCAGTAAAGGCCTTGTCTGGTGTCTGTCCGCTGGGGGGCAGTAAAGGCCTTGTCTGGTGTCTGTCCGTAGGGGGGCAGTAAAGGCCTTGTCTGGTGTCTGTCCGTCCGCTGGGGGGCAGTAAAGGCCTTGTCTGGTGTCTGTCCGTAGGGGGGCAGTAAAGGCCTTGTCTGGTGTCTGTCCACTGGGGGGCAGTAAAGGCCATGTCTGGTGTCTGTCCGCTGGGGAGCAGTAAAGGCCTTGTCTGGTGTCTGTCCGTAGGGGGGCAGTAAAGGCCTTGTCTGGTGTCTGTCCGTCCGCTGGGGGGCAGTAAAGGCCTTGTCTGGTGTCTGTCCGATGGGGGGCAGTAAAGGCCTTGTCTGGTGTCTGTCCGCTGGGGGGCAGTAAAGGCCTTGTCTGGTGTCTGTCCGCTGGGGGGCAGTAAAGGCCTTGTCTGGTGTCTGTCCGTCCGCTGGGGGGCAGTAAAGGCCTTGTCTGGTGTCTGTCCGTAGGGGGGCAGTAAAGGCCTTGTCTGGTGTCTGTCCGTCCGCTGGGGGGCAGTAAAGGCCTTGTCTGGTGTCTGTCCCTAAGGGGGCAGTAAAGGCCTTGTCTGGTGTCTGTCCGCTGGGGGGCAGTAAAGGCCTTGTCTGGTGTCTGTCCGTAGGGGGGCAGTAAAGGCCTTGTCTGGTGTCTGTCCGTCCGCTTGGGGGCAGTAAAGGCCTTGTCTGGTGTCTGTCCCTAAGGGGGCAGTAAAGGCCTTGTCTGGTGTCTGTCCACTGGGGGGCAGTAAAGGCCATGTCTGGTGTCTGTCCGCTGGGGGGCAGTAAAGGCCTTGTGTGGTGTCTGTCCGTAGGGGGGCAGTAAAGGCCTTGTCTGGTGTCTGTCCGTCCGCTGGGGGGCAGTAAAGGCCTTGTCTGGTGTCTGTCCGCTGGGGGGCAGTAAAGGCCTTGTCTGGTGTCTGTCCGCTGGGGGGCAGTAAAGGCCTTGTCTGGTGTCTGTCCGCTGGGGGGCAGTAAAGGCCTTGTCTGGTGTCTGTCCGTCCGCTGGGGGGCAGTAAAGGCCTTGTCTGGTGTCTGTCCGTAGGGGGGCAGTAAAGGCCTTGTCTGGTGTCTGTCCGTCCGCTGGGGGGCAGTTAAGGCCTTGTCTGGTGTCTGTCCGCTGGGGGGCAGTAAAGGCCTTGTCTGGTGTCTGTTCGTCCGCTGGGGGGCAGTAAAGGCCTTGTCTGGTGTCCGTCCGTCCGGGGGCAGTAAAGGCCTTGTCTGGTGTCTGTCCGTAGGGGGGCAGTAAAGGCCTTGTCTGGTGTCTGTCCGTCCGCTGGGGGGCAGTAAAGGCCTTGTCTGGTGTCTGTCCCTAAGGGGGCAGTAAAGGCCTTGTCTGGTGTCTGTCCGTCCGCTGGGGGGCAGTAAAGGCCTTGTCTGGTGTCTGTCCCTAAGGGGGCAGTAAAGGCCTTGTCTGGTGTCTGTCCACTGGGGGGCAGTAAAGGCCATGTCTGGTGTCTGTCCGCTGGGGGGCAGTAAAGGCCTTGTCTGGTGTCTGTCCGTAGGGGGGCAGTAAAGGCCTTGTCTGGTGTCTGTCCGTCCGCTGGGGGGCAGTTAAGGCCTTGTCTGGTGTCTGTCCGCTGGGGGGCAGTAAAGGCCTTGTCTGGTGTCTGTCCGTCCGCTGGGGGGCAGTAAAGGCCTTGTCTGGTGTCCGTCCGTCCGGGGGCAGTAAAGGCCTTGTCTGGTGTCTGTCCGTCCGCTGGGGGGCAGTAAAGGCCTTGTCTGGTGTCTGTCCCTAAGGGGGCAGTAAAGGCCTTGTCTGGTGTCTGTCCGTCCGCTGGGGGGCAGTAAAGGCCTTGTCTGGTGTCTGTCCCTAAGGGGGCAGTAAAGGCCTTGTCTGGTGTCTGTCCACTGGGGGGCAGTAAAGGCCATGTCTGGTGTCTGTCCGCTGGGGGGCAGTAAAGGCCTTGTCTGGTGTCTGTCCGCTGGGGGGCAGTAAAGGCCTTGTCTGGTGTCTGTCCGCTGAGGGGCAGTAAAGGCCTTGTCTGGTGTCTGTCCGTCCGCTGGGGGGCAGTAAAGGCCTTGTCTGGTGTCTGTCCGTAGGGGGGCAGTAAAGGCCTTGTCTGGTGTCTGTCCGTCCGCTGGGGGGCAGTAAAGGCCTTGTCTGGTGTCTGTCCCTAAGGGGGCAGTAAAGGCCTTGTCTGGTGTCTGTCCGCTGGGGGGCAGTAAAGGCCTTGTCTGGTGTCTGTCCCTAAGGGGGCAGTAAAGGCCTTGTCTGGTGTCTGTCCGCTGGGGGGCAGTAAAGGCCTTGTCTGGTGTCTGTCCGCTGGGGGGCAGTAAAGGCCTTGTCTGGTGTCTGTCCGCTGGGGGGCAGTAAAGGCCTTGTCTGGTGTCTGTCCGTCCGCTGGGGGGCAGTAAAGGCCTTGTCTGGTGTCTGTCCGTAGGGGGGCAGTAAAGGCCTTGTCTGGTGTCTGTCCGTCCGCTGGGGGGCAGTAAAGGCCTTGTCTGGTGTCTGTCCCTAAGGGGGCAGTAAAGGCCTTGTCTGGTGTCTGTCCGCTGGGGGGCAGTAAAGGCCTTGTCTGGTGTCTGTCCCTAAGGGGGCAGTAAAGGCCTTGTCTGGTGTCTGTCCGCTGGGGGGCAGTAAAGGCCTTGTCTGGTGTCTGTCCGTAGGGGGGCAGTAAAGGCCTTGTCTGGTGTCTGTCCGTCCGCTGGGGGGCAGTAAAGGCCTTGTCTGGTGTCTGTCCCTAAGGGGGCAGTAAAGGCCTTGTCTGGTGTCTGTCCACTGGGGGGCAGTAAAGGCCATGTCTGGTGTCTGTCCGCTGGGGGGCAGTAAAGGCCTTGTCTGGTGTCTGTCCGTAGGGGGGCAGTAAAGGCCTTGTCTGGTGTCTGTCCGTCCGCTGGGGGGCAGTAAAGGCCTTGTCTGGTGTCTGTCCGCTGGGGGGCAGTAAAGGCCTTGTCTGGTGTCTGTCCGCTGGGGGGCAGTAAAGGCCTTGTCTGGTGTCTGTCCGCTGGGGGGCAGTAAAGGCCTTGTCTGGTGTCTGTCCGTCCGCTGGGGGGCAGTAAAGGCCTTGTCTGGTCTCTGTCCGTAGGGGGGCAGTAAAGGCCTTGTCTGGTGTCTGTCCGTCCGCTGGGGGGCAGTTAAGGCCTTGTCTGGTGTCTGTCCGCTGGGGGGCAGTAAAGGCCTTGTCTGGTGTCTGTCCGTCCGCTGGGGGGCAGTAAAGGCCTTGTCTGGTGTCCGTCCGTCCGGGGGCAGTAAAGGCCTTGTCTGGTGTCTGTCCGTAGGGGGGCAGTAAAGGCCTTGTCTGGTGTCTGTCCGTCCGCTGGGGGGCAGTAAAGGCCTTGTCTGGTGTCTGTCCCTAAGGGGGCAGTAAAGGCCTTGTCTGGTGTCTGTCCGCTGGGGGGCAGTAAAGGCCTTGTCTGGTGTCTGTCCGTAGGGGGGCAGTAAAGGCCTTGTCTGGTGTCTGTCCGTCCGCTGGGGGGCAGTAAAGGCCTTGTCTGGTGTCTGTCCCTAAGGGGGCAGTAAAGGCCTTGTCTGGTGTCTGTCCACTGGGGGGCAGTAAAGGCCATGTCTGGTGTCTGTCCGCTGGGGGGCAGTAAAGGCCTTGTCTGGTGTCTGTCCGTAGGGGGGCAGTAAAGGCCTTGTCTGGTGTCTGTCCGTCCGCTGGGGGGCAGTAAAGGCCTTGTCTGGTGTCTGTCCGCTGGGGGGCAGTAAAGGCCTTGTCTGGTGTCTGTCCGCTGGGGGGCAGTAAAGGCCTTGTCTGGTGTCTGTCCGCTGGGGGGCAGTAAAGGCCTTGTCTGGTGTCTGTCCGTCCGCTGGGGGGCAGTAAAGGCCTTGTCTGGTGTCTGTCCGTAGGGGGGCAGTAAAGGCCTTGTCTGGTGTCTGTCCGTCCGCTGGGGGGCAGTTAAGGCCTTGTCTGGTGTCTGTCCGCTGGGGGGCAGTAAAGGCCTTGTCTGGTGTCTGTTCGTCCGCTGGGGGGCAGTAAAGGCCTTGTCTGGTGTCCGTCCGTCCGGGGGCAGTAAAGGCCTTGTCTGGTGTCTGTCCGTAGGGGGGCAGTAAAGGCCTTGTCTGGTGTCTGTCCGTCCGCTGGGGGGCAGTAAAGGCCTTGTCTGGTGTCTGTCCCTAAGGGGGCAGTAAAGACCTTGTCTGGTGTCTGTCCGTCCGCTGGGGGGCAGTAAAGGCCTTGTCTGGTGTCTGTCCCTAAGGGGGCAGTAAAGGCCTTGTCTGGTGTCTGTCCACTGGGGGGCAGTAAAGGCCATGTCTGGTGTCTGTCCGCTGGGGGGCAGTAAAGGCCTTGTCTGGTGTCTGTCCATAGGGGGGCAGTAAAGGCCTTGTCTGGTGTCTGTCCGTCCGCTGGGGGGCAGTTAAGGCCTTGTCTGGTGTCTGTCCGCTGGGGGGCAGTAAAGGCCTTGTCTGGTGTCTGTCCGTCCGCTGGGGGGCAGTAAAGGCCTTGTCTGGTGTCTGTCCGTCCGCTGGGGGGCAGTTAAGGCCTTGTCTGGTGTCTGTCCGCTGGGGGGCAGTAAAGGCCTTGTCTGGTGTCTGTCCGTCCGCTGGGGGGCAGTAAAGGCCTTGTCTGGTGTCCGTCCGTCCGGGGGCAGTAAAGGCCTTGTCTGGTGTCTGTCCGTAGGGGGGCAGTAAAGGCCTTGTCTGGTGTCTGTCCGTCCGCTGGGGGGCAGTAAAGGCCTTGTCTGGTGTCTGTCCCTAAGGGGGCAGTAAAGGCCTTGTCTGGTGTCTGTCCGCTGGGGGGCAGTAAAGGCCTTGTCTGGTGTCTGTCCGCTTGGGGGCAGTAAAGGCCTTGTCTGGTGTCTGTCCGCTGGGGGGCAGTAAAGGCCTTGTCTGGTGTCTGTCCGTCCGCTGGGGGGCAGTAAAGGCCTTGTCTGGTGTCTGTCCGCTGGGGGGCAGTAAAGGCCTTGTCTGGTGTCTGTCCGTCCGCTGGGGGGCAGTAAAGGCCTTGTCTGGTGTCTGTCCGTAGGGGGGCAGTAAAGGCCTTGTCTGGTGTCTGTCCGTCCGCTGGGGGGCAGTAAAGGCCTTGTCTGGTGTCTGTCCGCTGGGGGGCAGTAAAGGCCTTGTCTGGTGTCTGTCCGCTGGGGGGCAGTAAAGGCCTTGTCTGGTGTCTGTCCGCTGGGGGGCAGTAAAGGCCTTGTCTGGTGTCTGTCCGTCCGCTGGGGGGCAATAAAGGCCTTGTCTGGTGTCTGTCCGTAGGGGGGCAGTAAAGGCCTTGTCTGGTGTCTGTCCGTCCGCTGGGGGGCAGTAAAGGCCTTGTCTGGTGTCTGTCCGCTGGGGGGCAGTAAAGGCCTTGTCTGGTGTCTGTCCGTCCGCTGGGGGGCAGTAAAGGCCTTGTCTGGTGTCTGTCCGTCCGGGGTCAGTAAAGGCCTTGTCTGGTGTCCGTCCGTCCGCTGAGGGGCAGTAAAGGCCTTGTCTGGTGTCCGTCCGTCCGGGGGCAGTAAAGGCCTTGTCTGTTGTCCCTCCGTCCGCTGGGGGGCAGTAAAGGCCTTGTCTGGTGTCCGTCTGTCCGCTGGGGGGCAGTAAAGGCCTTGTCTGGTGTCCGTCCGTCCGCTGGGGGGCAGTAAAGGCCTTGTCTGGTGTCCGTCCGTCCGCTGGGGGGCAGTAAAGGCCTTGTCTGGTGTCCGTCCGTCAGCTGGGGGGCAGTAAAGGCCTTGTCTGGTGTCTGTCCGTAGGGGGGCAGTAAAGGCCTTGTCTGGTGTCTGTCCGTCCGCTGGGGGGCAGTAAAGGCCTTGTCTGGTGTCTGTCCGCTGGGGGGCAGTAAAGGCCTTGTCTGGTGTCTGTCCGTAGGGGGGCAGTAAAGGCCTTGTCTGGTGTCTGTCCGTCCGCTGGGGGGCAGTAAAGGCCTTGTCTGGTGTCTGTCCGCTGGGGGGCAGTAAAGGCCTTGTCTGGTGTCTGTCCGTAGGGGGGCAGTAAAGGCCTTGTCTGGTGTCTGTCCGTCCGCTGGGGGGCAGTAAAGGCCTTGTCTGGTGTCTGTCCGCTGGGGGGCAGTAAAGGCCTTGTCTGGTGTCTGTCCGTCTGCTGGGGGGCAGTAAAGGCCTTGTCTGGTGTCCGTCCGTCCGGGGGCAGTAAAGGCCTTGTCTGGTGTCTGTCCGTAGGGGGGCAGTAAAGGCCTTGTCTGGTGTCTGTCCGTCCGCTGGGGGGCAGTAAAGGCCTTGTCTGGTGTCCGTCCGTCCGCTGGGGGGCAGTAAAGGCCTTGTCTGGTGTCCGTCCGTCCGCTGGGGGGCAGTAAAGGCCTTGTCTGGTTGCAGGAGTGGAGGGAGGGGAGAGGGGCGGTGCGACGGGCGAGGCGTCCTCCGACTGCCTGGTGCTGACCATCATGCAGCTGCCGGGCGAGTCGTCCGACTCCCTGAGCGTGATCAACATGCTGTACCCGTCCTCCACCCCCTGCAGCGCCTCCACGCACAAGTGCCGCGCGTGGACGTCCCGGAGCCTCCCGCGCTGCGTGCTGGGGGCCCTCTGCCTGGTGCGTCCTGCGCATGGGTTTAACTAGTTTAACTAGTGCTAGTGCACCACAACACTTTACCTAGTACTAGTACGCCATGTGCTTCATAATTGTGTACTCGTACTAGTTAAAGTATCCTCAAGCACATAGTGTACTTGTTAAAGTATCATGGAGCACATGGTATACTAGTACTACTTAAAGTACACAATCTGTTACATGATGCTCCAACTAGTGGTAGTCGACCATGTGCGCCATGATACTTTAACTAGTAGTAGTACCAAATGTGCTTCATAATACCTTCACTAGTACTAGTGCACCATATGCTCCATAATACTTTAACAAGAACTAGTTAACCATGTGCTCCATAATACTTTAACTAGTACTATTACACTATGAGCTCCATAATACTTTAACTAGTACACCATGTGCTCCATAGTACTTTAACTAGCAGAATTTTTACTAGCTAAAGTATTATGGAGAAGCTTCATGATACTTCAACTAGAAGCAGTACATTTGGTTTTCCATAACTATTTAACTAGTACTAGTACACTGTTCTCCATAAACTACTACACCAAATGCGCCATAATACTTAAACTAGTGCTAATCCACGATCTTCTCCATAATACTTTAGCTAGTAAACAACCCACTCCATAATAATTTAACTAGTACACTGTCTGCAACCCTCAGATGAGGTGACATTCAGTCGTCACAGCAACACGGACGGTGAAGGCAGATTAAATGAACCGACGGAGCTGGTGACGAGTGTTTGTTTGCAGGTGTACTTCAGCTCCCTCCCCCTCGGGATCTACCTGCTGATGATTGGTCAGCTGTGGCTGGGGGTGGTCCTGGTCAGCCTGGTTCCCTTCACCCTGCTGCTCTGCATCCTCTACGGCTTCTGCCAGTGCCTCTGTCACGAGCTGCTGGAGACGCTGGGCCACCACAACACCGCACCCTGACGCCACCGTACCCTAAGCCTACCGTACCCTACCCCTAACCCTACCGTACCCTAGCCCTACGATACCCTAACCCCACCCTACCCTAACACTACTGTACCCTAACCCCACCCTACCCTGACGCCACTGTACCCTACCCCTAACCCTACCGTACCCTAGCCCTACGATACCCTAACCCCACCCTACCCTAACACTACTGTACCCTAACTCCACCCTACCCTAACCCTACTGTACCCTAACCCCACCTTACGCTAACACTACCGTACCCTACCCCAATCCTACTGTACCCTAACCCCACTGCACCCTAACCCTACTGTACCCTAACCCCACCCTACCCTAATGCTACCGTACCATGCCATACCTTACCGTACCCCTACCCTACCGTACCCCGCCCCACCCTACCGTACCCCAACCCTACCACTTCTTGAAGACTAGTCACACAGCACCCCTCTCTCTGAGCCATGGACAACAGCCCAGCCTTTCTAAGCTACAATCACCAGCAATTACTGACACATAGCTTCACCTGGAGGAGACTGGATAAGGACATCACCACGGTGAAGAGGATACGGGATGATGATATGGTTACTATAGACACGATGTGGTCCCACTTCAGTCCTTACACATACATTTCAACTGAACTTATAGACTTCAGTCTTGGCAGCCATATGAATGGTGTTATTTATCTTAAACTCTTCTGTGTAGTTCATGTCTTAAATGCAACCTCCTTGTAACTCTGGTCATTTATAGGCTATCCGACCTCTTCATTTAGATAAACTGTCAGTCAAGATGTTACTGTTACTATGGTAACCACTGTTACAAACTGTACGTAACTCTTGTAACCCCTGTGTAACTACGGCAACCTGTGAGTTCTAGAACACTGTGGTGTAACTATGGCAACCTGTGAGTTCTGGAACACTGTGTTGTAACTATAGCAACCTGTGAGTTCTAGAACACTGTGGGGTAACTATGGAAACCTTTAAGTTCTAAAACACTGTGGTGTAACTATAGCAACCTGTGGGTTCTAGAACACTGGTGTAACTATAGCAACCTGTGAGCTCCAGAACACTGTGGTGTAAATATGATCGGCATTGGGTTGTAGAACATTGTGGTGTTACTATGGTAACCAGTTTTTCAAGATCTAAATCGCACACATGAAGAGGATGCTCCCCTTTTTCTGTTAATCTGGTTTATTAAACAGAGGTGACTCTGGGTGTGAAACTGGTTTCATGTTAATGCAAAATTTAATCTGGTTTTGAACTTGCTTCATGTTGAAACAGAGTGACTCTGGATGTCAAACTGGTTTCAGGTTAAAACAGAGTTGACTAGCTGTGAAACTGGTTTCAGGTTGAAACAGAGTTGAGTCTAGCTGTGAAACTGGTTTCATGTTACAAAAGAATTGACTCTGGATTAGAAACTGGTCTCATGTAAAACAGTGCTCTTCAGAGCGGCTTATTTTTCCGAGCATACACATGTTTCATTTGAAGAATTATTTCTTTATGTCACTTTGCCCTGTGCTGCCCTGTGACACTAACGTAGGACGGACATGCTGCTTGGAAAGTGTAACGTCTGTGTGTCAGCGCCCAGTGTTTCATCAGCTGTGCAGATGACCACACCATGGCAGTGTCCGCTTCTGTACAGTCAATCAATTACAAGTCTTCTTGGATTTTAACGGGGCCTGAAGTTGTTAGATGTGGGGTCATGTCTGTGTCAGTGAATGTTTATTTTTATCTTTAATAAAACACAAAACTAAGATCTCAGATTTTTTTCTTCTGGTTAGGTCACAGTGGACCTCTGAATATGTGGCAGCACCTTTGTATATATATATACATATACACATTTAACAATTTCATTTGATCTGATATAAAATAATAATACATATACATATAACTCTGTTCTAAATACTCAAAGACAGTTGACAGAGTGAACACAAAATGAAATAATTGAATAACTAAAGACTATATAGGCTACTTCTTATATCCTACAGCTATATCCTATTAAATCCTCCCCCCTGTATCCTACCTCCTCCATCAGGTGGGGGTGAGAGGAAGACAGCCAGCCTCGTGTAATGAGAGAGGGAACCACACAAGGGGCCGAAAGGCAATTAACAGAGGGAGCCGGGGGAGTCATCCCACCTCCCAGGAGAGGGAGGGAAGGGGAGGGGAGGGGAGGAGGGGAGCATAGAGGGGAGCATAGAGGGGAGGGGAGAGGAGAGGAGAGGAGAGGAGAGGGGAGGAGAGGAGAGGGGAGGAGAGGAGGAGAGAGAGGAGGGGGGAGGGGAGGGGAGAGGGGAGGAGAGGAGAGGGGAGGAGAGGGGAGAGGAGAGGGGAGGGGAGGAGAGAGGTCTACTGGAAGAGAGGCGGTGGAAGGGGAGGAGAGGAGAGAGGAGGGGGAGAGAGGAGAAAGGAGAGGAGAGAAGGAGAGAATGGAGGGGAGAAGAAAGGGGAGGAGCGAGAAGGCTAAGGAAGAGAAGAGCTGAATGGGAGGGCAAAGAAGAGTGGAAAGAGGGGAGGGGAGGGGGGAGCCTAACCTGTGTTGGAAACCTTGCCTCCTCTCGAAGGAGCAGAGGTTATATGGAGACTCTGAGGACGCACACGTCTCCTACTGCCTAGCTAGGATACAAGGAGGCTTGGACACAAGGTGGCAGGAAAGAAGGCGAGAAGGACACAAGGTGACTACTAGGAGACAGGGGGTTGGTGAGGACCAGAGCTGGGCCTACAGAGAAAGGGTAAAGGGAGGCGGACCTCCCGGTCTCTCTACCTGGCTGTCTCTCTACCTGCCTGTCTGTCTGTCTGTCTCTCTACCTGTCTGTCTGTCTCTCTACCTGCCCATCTGTCTCTCTACTTGCCTGACTCTCTACCTGCCTGTCTCTCTACCTGCCTGTCCGTCTGTCTCTCTACCTGTCTGTCTGTCTCTCTACCTGCCCGTCTGTCTCTCTACCTGCCTGGCTGTCTCTCTACCTAGCTGGCTGTCTCTGTAACTGGCTGTCTCTCTAAGTGGCTGTCTCACTGTCTCTCTACCTGTCTGTCTCTCTAAGTGGGTATCTAACTGTCTCTCTACCTGGCTGTCTCTGTACCTGGCTGTCTCTCTAAGTGGCTGTCTCACTGTCTCTCTACCTGTCTGTCTGCCAGATGAGTCGCTGGCGGCGGTCGGTGGACGAGCTGCAGGTGCGGCGACGGCAGCTGGGTGAGTGCGAGCGCGGACAGGAAGCTCTGAGCCGGGTCACTTCCTGTTTCCAGCAGCTGTCATCCGCGCTGGGCAGCAGCTGTGACGGCAGCTTCTTGAGAGAGGAGATGGAGGAGAGCAGAGTGCTGGCCTACAAGATCTGCTGTGGTACGACCTGTCTGTCTGTCTACCTGTCTGTGTAGCCTGCAAGATCGGCTGTGGTACGACCTGTCTGTGTAGCGTACAAGATCGGCTGTGGTATGACCTGTCTGTCTGTTTACAAGATCTGCTTTGGTACGACCTGTCTATCTAGCCTATAAGATCTGCTCTGGTACGACCTATCTGTCTGTCTACCTGTCTGTCTGTCTAGCATTCAAGATCCGCTCTGGTGCAACCTGTCTGTCTGTCTACCTACCTATCTGTCTAGCTTACAAGATCTGCTCTGGTACGACCTGTCTGTCTGTCTACCTGTCTGTCTGTCTGGCATTCAAGAGCCGCTCTGGTACAACCTGTCTGTCTGTCTACCTACCTATCTGTCTAGCTTACAAGAACTGCTCTGGTACGACCTGTCTGTCTGTCTACCTGTCTGTCTGTCTGGCATTCAAGAGCCGCTCTGGTACAACCTGTCTGTCTGTCTACCTACCTATCTGTCTAGCTTACAAGATCTGCTCTGGTACGACCTGTCTGTTTGCCTACCTGTCTGTCTAGCCTTCAAGCTCTTCTCTGGTATGATCGGTGTTTCTGCCTGTTAGAGGTTAGTGTAAATGTGGTCTGGTGCAGCCAGCGTCCTATGACAACATATGCGCTCACACTCAGTGGGTGGTTCTGTGTTGACCTTGGCCCCACTGTTCTCAGGGTTATCCCGGCGGCTTCTGGGCCTGCTGGCCGAGGGTGACCCTAGCTCGTCCTCCCCAGGGGAGAGAGAGAGCGCAGAGCGAATCTGGGTCCTCTTCCTGTCCGCGCTCGAGCACTTCCTGTTCGACCTCCAGAAGGCCAGCAGCCTGATTGGACGGTTTCCACTGACTCAGCGCTGTGATCGACGCGCATTGGTCAACACAGGTCAGCCCGCCAGAACATCTATCTTAGGGATGAACAACGACGCGGTCTCCTTCAGTTTAGATAAGGGGCCACCCTTAATATAATACGTTCTATTGGGTCAGGTGACTATAATACGTTATCACAGGGTCATGTGACTATAAAACGGTATAACCGGGTCATCTGACTACTAACATGGTCATGTGACTATAATATGTTATAAAAGGGTCATGTGACTACTAAAAGGGTCATGTGAATATAATACATTATAACAGGGTCATGTGATTATAATAGTTATAACAGGGTCATGTGACAACAGGGTCATGTTACTACTAACAGGGTCATGTGACTTGACTACTAACAGGTTCATGTGAGTACTTACAGGGTCAGGTGACTATAATACGTTATTATAAGGTCATGTGACTATAATACGTTGTAACAGGGTCATGTGACTATTTTACTTCATAACAGGGTCATGTGACTATAATACTTTATAACAGGCTCATGTGATTATAATACATTATAACAGGGTCATGTGTCTATAATACTTTATAACAGGGTCATGTGACTACTAACAGGGTCATGTGACACCATGGCGGGGGTGGCTGCTCGCGCGGCGTCGGTCCAGACCCCCTGGATCACCGTGGAGGAGGAGCCAAGCCCGGGGCTGACCAATCACATCACAGGATTGGAGGATCTGCTGCAGGACATGCAGCTCAAGGTAGACTCCTCCCCCGACCTGAGTCCAGGTCTCTGGTTCTGGTCCCTGGTTCTGGTCCTGGTCCTGGTCTGTGGTCCTGGTGGATGGTCAAGTCTCTGGTCCTGGTCTGTGGTCCAGGTCTCTGTCTCTGGTTCTGGTCCTGGTAGATGGTCAGGTCTGTGGTTCTTCAAGGTCCAGGTCTTTGGTTCTTCAAGGTCCAGGTCTGTGGTTCTTCAAGGTCCAGGTCTGTGGTTCTTCAAGGTCCAGGTCTGTGGTTCTTCAAGGTCCAGGTCTGTGGTTCTTCATGGTCCAGGTCTGTGGTTCTTCAACGTCCAGGTCTGTGGTTCTTCAAGGTCCAGGTCTGTGGTTCTTCAGGGTCCAGGTCTGTGGTTCTTCAAGGTCCGGGTCTGTGGTTCTTCAAGGTCCAGGTCTGTGGTTCTGGTGGTCCAGGTCTGTGGTTCTTCAAGGTCCGGGTCTGTGGTTCTTCAAGGTCCAGGTCTGTGGTTCTGGTGGTCCAGGTCTGTGGTTCTTCAAGGTCCGGGTCTGTGGTTCTTCAAGGTCCGGGTCTGTGGTTCTTCAAGGTCCAGGTCTGTGGTTCTGGTGGTCCAGGTCTGTGGTTCTTCAGGGTCCAGGTCTGTGGTTCTTCAAGGTCCGGGTCTGTGGTTCTTCAAGGTCCAGGTCTGTGGTTCTGGTGGTCCAGGTCTGTGGTTCTTCAAGGTCCAGGTCTGTGGTTCTTCAAGGTACAGGTCTGTGGTTCTGGTTCCAGGTCTCAGTTCCCTTCTGGTCCGTGGAGGCGACCCAGCAGGCATGGGCAGAGGCTGCGGACCTGATGGAGGACAGCATGGAGGACCTGATGGAGGTGGAGGTTGTCTCCAATGAAAACAAGATGAACTCCTGCTGCCCTCCCTGCTGCCGCCTGGGCTGTCTGCTCTGTTTGCTCAACTAGCCAATAGGATCAAAGCCTGAGATCAACAAGCCAATAGGACGAGAGCCTGAGATTAACTAGCCAATAGGATCAGAGCCTGAGATCAAATAGTCAATTGGGTCAGAGCCTGAGATAAACTAGCCAATAGGACCAGAGCCTTAGATCAACTAGCCAATAGGGCCAGAGCCTGAGATCAAATGGCCAATAGGATCAGAGCCCTAGAATCACAAGCCAATAGGATTGAACCCTATAGATGGCATCAGAGCACCAATCAGGCTTCTTAATCGGTTAGCTTGTAGCTGCCAGGGAGCTAGCTGTGCTTAGCTTGTAGCTGACAGGAAGCTAGCTGGGGTTAGCTCATAGCTGACAGTTGAGCTGGCTGGGGTTTTCCGTAGCACACGTACCCCTGTGCTCCATAAGAACCAAAAAGCACAACACAACTAAGTTTGGAAGAAAATTTTTCAGCGTTCGAAAAAAGGGCTTATCTCACGGTACTTCATCCTTAGCATAGCGATTGTGCTAGGGCCTGCCATCGTCAAACAGTTTGAGTCGATAACAAATTATATTGGTAAAAGATTTTTTGGTGAAGCCAGGGGAGACATGTTTGTTAGTGTATGATTGTTTGCACACCCAGACAATGTTCCGGTATGTTCCTTCAATAACATACAATTAAACTGTCACCCAGAACCTCACAAGATATAAAACATGAAGAGCACCCAGCTAATGAGATCCAACCTAAGAAATATTTTTATCTTATCAAAATGTATTTGTCAACCACAAAGTTTTCTACAGGAACTAATTGCTAGTGTCTACCGTGAACCACCTAGAGGCCGTTAGAGGAACAACATGGTAGTCTCTACCGTGAACCACCTAGAGGCCGCTAGAGGAACTACATGTTAGTCTCTACCGTGAACCACCTAGAGGCCGTTAGAGGAACTACATACGAGTCTCTACAGTGAACCACCTAGAGGCCGTTAGAGGAACTACATGCTAGTCTCTACCGTGAACCATCTAGAGGCCGTTAGAGGAACAACATGCTAGTCTCTACCGTGAACCACCTAGAGGCCGTTAGAGGAACAACATGCTAGTCTCTAGCAAACAACCCTAAAGGTATACAAGTCATTTTAGGGTTAAAGAGAAAAACACTTATTATTGTGGTTATTTTAGCACTGCTTCACATGCAATAATAAACAATATTTTACTTAATGTGTACTTTTACTTTGTACAGGAAAATGTCAAACGGATAGTGGTGCCAACTGTGTGCACATGAAGAAGCAACGATTTGTAATTAAATACCACTGATGTTAACACATGTATTTGACATGTATAAACCATGTCACCTATTTTAGATCTTTTACCTTCTCACACTATCAACATTTTCACTTTTAAATTGAGTACTTCAGGGGTCCCAAGAAATTAGGCACCGTCATGTTATAAATATCATTTCTAACAGCAAATCATCTCTGCACATTTACGTAATTATTCTCTAATTGCGCCATGGATAACAATCACATATCCTGCCTCAATGACCGAGAATATTTCTCCCCCTAAAGCCATTGGTACCCCACGTAAATAATATGGCCTAATTTGATCCTTACAAATAATGGTGAATAATAATAAAATAGATGACATACTGTGTCTCTAGCATCACACAAAAACCATAAAGCAGGAAATTGGTCTCCAAGGGGATTATTTTTTTTCTGTCTCGCTTCTGACTGTCTCTCTCATTTGGACTGTTTTGTTTGGACTTGAACCACTTCGGACTCAGACAATCCCTGGTCCTGGCCAGCGCTCTGCCACACGGATAAGGACTACTCTCGTCCATTAGAAAACAAACTTGACGACGTCTAGAGAATAACGGCGTGGACGTCAGGGTTTTCCCCATCATACAGCGATTTGCAATGACAGTCTTTAATGATATAATTGTATTAATAATTATATATAATAAAAATGAATCTATCGGTAATCATACAACATCAGGCGTGTGGTAGAACAAAAAATCTTTATTGACACAGGGCAAAGAAACATAAAAATATTGTACAAGCGCATACACACGCGCAACGGCGCACACACACACACACACACACGCACACACACACGACGAGACATTGTGGTTCAGCTTTTGAAGACCGCATTCACGTGGGCTTTGAACGCTGAAACAAGAGACATTCATTCATCTTTATATTGTTTTTTAATACATTTACATTTAGGGCAATTAAGCAGACGCTATTATCCAAAGCAGTAGTTCGCCACATTAGAGGTCATTAATAGTTCACCATACTAGGCAGTGTTTTACCCCCGCAGTGTGGGCGCCGCCTTGACTACCAATGTATAAAAATAAGATTTTTTATTTTATTTTTTAAAAATAAATATTTTTTTACTATTATGCAATAACGAAGTACAAAACTCTGGTAGGGAAAGAAAACATACTTCCATCAAGTACAAAAAAATGAAGACAAACAATGCATCGGTAATACTATTGAAAACAATAGTTGTGCCATAGAGCTTTTTGAATGGATTTGAAACGGCGGCATCAGGTGGTTGTATATATTATTGCGAACTGAAGCCCTAACCGAAGACCGCAGGGCTAAGAGACGAGCAGTAGTTTATGACTTACCCTCCTGGTTGTCCCATAGTTCCGCGGCGGCCACGTTCAGAGGGCTGTCGTTGTTGGGCTCTGCGAGGAGACGGGTTAAAGTGGTTATCCAATCGCACACTTTGCCTTACTTGTGACCCACCTGTTCAGTGTGCGCCCGAGTGCAGCCTATTAACGGTAATGCATGTGGATCAATAAACCAAACAACAAAAAGGCAGGCTCTTTGTTTAGGCAAAACATTATCAAACACCCGCGGTTAAAGTCGGGTCATATACTCAATCCACACCTCAGTTAGTGACGAGCTAGTAACTGTGTTACCTCCTAGCAGTGAATGTATGGACTAGCGTTACCTCAGTGACTGTATGGACTAGTGTTGACTGTATGGACCAGCGTGACCTCCTAGCAGCGACTGTATGGACCAGTGTTGACTGTATGGACCAGTGTTGACTGTATGGACCAGTGTTGACTGTATGGACCAGCGTTGCCTTAGCCTGGCTAACGCCAGACCTCATGTCAATCTACATTGAGATGAGGTCTGGGAACCACACATTCATTTTCTCGTATTTGAGGTGTGGTTTACGATCGGCCGAAGCCATTTATTGGGCGCTACGAATGTCTATCATATGAGTCTGTACGTAGCTCATAGCCAATCAAAGACTGTTGGTAGCAGGGCAAAGACATCCTTCTTGGTAATGAAAGAGTTTAACGCCGAAAGTTGCTCTTTTTTTCAAAATAAACTTGCATTCTAAACTACTTAGAACCATATCGAAGGCTGCATCGAAAGGTAACGCGTCTGCTGCCATTTTGGATCCGTAAACTACAAGCTTCGGTGTGTCGCATAGACGTCGTCGTCGTCTTGCCGTCCCTCCCCGTTCTGTGATTGGTTCCCTATCTCATGGATCCGAAAATCTGATCCATGGGATCCAGGCTGCCTACAGCGCGAAATGAAAATCGCACGCAAGGCAGCGTGGGTGTAGCCAGGCTAGCGTTACCTCCTAGCAGCGACTGTATGGACAACAGGATGGACCTGACGTCGTACAGCGCCGACCACTTGTCCTTCAGGATGTCCAGGCAGATGAAGCCCTGCTCGTCCACGTTGGGGTGAAAGCAGGGCGTGACGAACTTGACCCGCGGCGCCTTGTAGGGGTAACCGCTGGGGAACTCCAGGGACAGCTTGTAGCGCAGCCCCTCGTACACCTGGGGCACAACACCGCTGGTTAGCACGGGTTAAAGCTAGGTACAGCACGTCACCGCTGGTTAGCACGGATTAAAGCTAGGTACAGCACGTCACCGCTGGTTAGCACGGGTTAAAGCTAGATACAGCACGTCACCACTAGTGAGTGCACATTACCACTAGTTAAAGAACAACCAATAGTAACTACTAGTTACAGAACATTACTAGTTACAGCACATTACCACTAGTGAAAGCCTGTTACCACTAACAATCACTCATTACCACTAGGCATATTACCAGTTTACCATAACCCACGGTATGGCATGTTAGTGGTATAATATCTTCTACATTACCAGTAGAATATCTACTTGTCTACAATGCATTACGGTACATTACCAGTATAATATCTACTAGTTTACGATGCACTATTGCACGTTACCAGTATAAAATCGACCAGTCTACAATGCATTATGGTATGTTACCAGTATAATATCTACAAGTCTACAATTCATTATGCTACGTATATTATCTACTAGTCTATGATGCATTATGGTACGTTACCAGTATAATACCTACAAGTCTACAATGCATTATGGTACGTTACCAGTATAATACCTACAAGTCTACAATGCATTATGGTACGTTACCAGTATAATATCTACTAGTCTACGATGCATTATAGTACGTTACCAGTGTAATATCTACTACAGTCTACAATGCATTATGGTACGTTACCAGTATAATAATGTCTACTACATTCTACAATGCATTATGGTACGTTACCAGTATAATAATGTCTACTACATTCTACAATGCATTGTGGAATGTTACCAGTCTATCTTTATTCATAGGAAGGTCTACCGTTTCTACAGCTCCGTCGACGGTTCCGATCCACTTGAAGAGGTTGTCCGACTCCGGGAAAGCCGAGATTCCCTTATCACCCGACATCTGAATACATGTGATCCTACATCAGTTCATCTGAATTCAGATGATCCTACATCAATTAATCTGAATTCATGTGACCGCTCAGTTCATTTAAATTTACATGATCCAACATCAGTCCATCTTAATTCACATGATCCAACATCATTCCATCTGAAAATATCTATAAAATATCAAACATCTTTGCCCCGTTACGTGTCAAGGAAGGATTTAGTCCGCTTTTCACTTCTTCAACTGAACATAACCCTGTCGTCATTTAACACGATAATTAGCAAATTACACCTACCTAACTTACAAAGCTAACTAGGCTTCCCCTCTGCAATGAAACTTAATGAACGTTTCAAAGAAAATTCAAGTTAGACATTGATTTCTACCAAGCAGATTAAGAATACAAAGTCACAAACAGATACATGTTAGTCACTAGGTTTCAACTATTAGGTTAATTAATGTTAGACTCAAAGAATCAGCCGTTTACCATAAGAGTCATCAGCTCCTGCTGTAATCTGCCAATGAAGGAGAAAAAACACAATAAATACCAAAACCTCCTGGCCACCCCATATAAAACAATATCTAATAGAAAACATTTCAAAATAAAACATTGTACAGACACCAGTGTGTTGTGTATAACTTCTTATACTATAGAAATATCACTTGGTATACAACAGATTGTTGAATGATATAATGATGTTATGTATAATGTAACGTGTATCAGAATCACATAAAATGTATCATAAAATTTATATTAATATGTCAGATGTATTGGTTAGTGGGATGTATAATGTAATGTATATCAAATTAATCTCCTGTCAGTATAATTTTATGTGTATCACATCATATATAAAAAATATACAATATGTATCGGTTATAGTACAGTTTACTGTAATGCATGTCCGATTAATTTATGTCAGTCTAATGTAACGTGTTTCCTATTCTATATTTTATAACAGAATGTGACTAACGCATTATGCATCGGAGGCTGGTTACCTCTTCGTCACCGAGCCTCGGGCTGCGCTGCCGCCGGCCTCGCTGCCCTTTAGCGCGGCCGTAGAGGCGGCGGCGGCCGGGTCCGTGTTCTGAGAAGACATTTTACTGGAGGGATCTGAGGAGCAGAGACTCTGAATCAGGACAAACTCGGAATATTAACATACTTTGAACGGGAGTTCACCTCAAAGACAGTTAGCCCCATAAAGAACATAACTGGTGTCATGGGTTCAGCGTTAATATAAAAACATTAATTTGTCAAATACATATACGGTGGTGATGTTGTGGTCATTATATGGAAGCATATTCATTACATTGTTAGCTAACGTTAGTATATAAGTTAGTATAACACTAACTAACGTTACCCACTGTTCAGCCCAGAGCTGAAACGTTACCAATACATACACCTTTAGATTATTGTATTAAAGATTATCATTATGAGGGCCATCGTTATATTCCGACACTTAAGCATGATAGCGCAGTGAATAGTTAGTAGTTAACATCAATTTATCATTAGAATATAGTGAATAGTTAGCAGAAGTGTTGGTAAAACTTACAGCTGGTTGAACGACGACGCAGTGCAGGATTCAAACACTTCTCGCTAGGGCGAGAACCAATCAGCGATCAGCGTTTTAAACCTGATCCAGGTCTGATTGGTCAACTGGAAGCATGCGCAACCACAACAAAAGCGCCTCATTGGTCGGAGAAAGATCCCGGAATCGACTCCGTCACTCTACGTCACTGCCATGCGCCGCGCTATAACACCGGATGTCGTCACTGTTTGTGTACAGAATCTTACCGCGCCGTGCTTTCTTCCAACACTTCTATTAAAAAAAGCAATTAATTCATAAAAAATAATATAATTTTATAGTAATAATATGAACGCGCCTCCAGCCTTCGAGTCGTTCCTCCTGTTCGAGGGCGAGAAGAAAATCACCATCACCAAGGACACCAAGGTGCCGAACGCCTGCCTCTTCACGCTCAACAAGGAGGACCACACGCTGGGCAACATCATCAGAGCGTAAGCGCCCCCTAACTAGTGCCACTAGTCACCAGTACAACTAGCACCATACGCTGGGCAACATCATCAGAGCGTAACTACCCCCTAACTAGTACCACTAGTCACTGTTACAACTAGCACCACACGCTGGGCAACATCATCAGTGCGTAATTACCCCCTAACTAGTACCACTAGTCACTAGTACAACTAGCATCACACGCTGGGCAACATCATCAGAGCGTACTCACTAGTATATCTAGTACTAATCACCCGTACAACTAGTACTACTCACCAGTACAACTAGTACTTCTCACCAGTACAACTTGTGCTACTCAGTAGTACAACTAGCGCCATTCACTATAAAACTAGAACTGCTCACCAGTAACTATCCCTTGCTCGCTGTAGGCTAATCTAGGTTAGTTCTAATGTTATTCTCGTGTTTTAGTATACAAATACATGTGTTTTGTATTGTTGATTAGTAAATGAATAACAATAGATGGGACTTATAACCATTCATGTGATTTGTGTCGTGGATTCCCACAAGGCACGTCACCACCTACAGTATTTTAGTGATATTAACTGATGTGTGTGTTGTGTGTTTGCAGGCAGCTGCTGAAGGACCCTCAGGTTCTGTTTGCCGGTTATAAAGTCCCCCACCCTCTGGAGCACAAGATAGTGATCCGGGTTCAGACCACCCCGGACTACAGCCCTCAGGTGACGACTAACTATAACTATAGTTAGTAGTTAGCTAGGTGACTATCAGGGGGATAGTCACCCAGGTTCCGACCCCCCCCCAGACCAAAGCCACCAGTTAAAGGTCCCTTGACATGCCACCTGGTGGCATGTCAAGGGACCTTTAGCTAGATAACTAGTAACTATAACTATACCCCCTGATAGTCACCAGGATTCATGTAACTAGCCATCCTAGCAAGCCCAGGTCCAGCATGATTAGTAACTGACCTGTCTGTGTCACAGCCTGGCTATAGAGAAAAGTGCAGACTATTAACTGATGACTCCCCACTAGTCTTAATAAGAGAGGCGGAATGACTACAATGAGTACAAATGGGGCTGGGACCTGTTGTCATGGGGATGAGACCTGTCGATGAGATGTGTTGTCATGGCGGTTAGACACGTTGTTCTGGTTATATGACCTGTTTAATACGGTTAAGGATCAAGGACGGCTCTTTGTTGCAAGCTGGCTTGGGTGTTTACACGGCAGAGGGTGGAACCAAGGCAGTCCTGTTCCTCAAGTGGTCACGCTAACGAACTTTGTGTGTGTCTGTGTGTAGGAGGCGTTCACCAATGCCATCACAGATCTCATCAGTGAGCTGTCTCTCCTGGAGGAGCGCTTCAGGGTCTCCATCAAGGACAAACAGGAGGGTATCGAGTGACCCCTCTCCTTCTCCTGCTCCCACCTCCTCCTGTCTTCAGTGTAAATATGGAACCATGTCCACTTTTCTAAATAAATATTAAATATCATCCTCCATGTCTCTTATCTCTTAATTTATATATATATATATATATATTTATATCCTCTTTAAACTCATATTTTTATTTTCTATATATTTAAATATATGAATATATAAAAAATATCTTTTTTATTTATAATTCATTTAATTTTTAATAGGTCATTAATAGGTCTATATCATTTTTTATTATATATATTTATATAGTATTTTTTTATATATTTATATTGGACCTATATATGATATATTTGTTAACCGGTGTTATACGGCTGAACTATCAGTATAGGTATAAATCCTTCCAGGACAAGTAGAAATACTACAGGTTTTTGATTAAAAAAAGCATTTAATACTAGAAAGGTGAGCAAACAATAAAACCTTAAAAACCACCACATGATACGCCCCTCTTCAGCCCCCCTGAGCATCTGATTGGCTGTCAGAGGGCCTCGGAGCCCCTGATTGGCTGTCAGATGGCCTCTGAGCCCCCGATTGGCTGTCAGAGGGCCTCGGAGCCTCTAATTGGCTGTCAGAGGGCCTCAGAGCGCTGGGCCTCCATGGCTCGCTGCATCTTCTCCACCATCCAGATAGGAACAGAGAACGGCTTCAGCTCCTCCATCCTCAAGTCTGGACACTCCCTGACGCGCACACACATACATATATATTACACACACACACACACACACACGATACACACACACACAAACAAATACAGACGTATGATATACACACACACACACACATATATTACACACACACACACGATACACACACACAAACAAATACAGACGTATGATATACACACACACATGAAATATACACACACTCACATTAAATACAACCATGATATATATACACACACACATACACATAGACTGATGTTATATAAATATATATTACACACACACACACATGATATACACACACACGCAAACAAATACAGACATATGATATACACACACACACACACGAAATATACACACATGATATACTCACATTAAACACAACCATGATATATACACACACACACATACAGACTGATGTTATATAAATATATACACAAACACACACAAGCCTTACTTATAGTCGTCGCTGCGAGACAGGTCCTGGATGTCCTCTTCGATCAGCAGGTATGCCTGGACACACAAACACACCTGAGCAGTGAGGGCTTTGTGACGGTCATGGAGATCATATCATGTTATTGTGATCATATCTCATGTTATGATTATCATCTTTCCTACCATCTTCCCTCCAGTAGCTCTCATGTGTTGTCTCTCTGCCAGCCAGTGTTTATCCTGAGCATCTGCAGCGTACTGGGAACACATTACACGCACATTACACACACTATGTATGTATGTATGTACCACTGAACCATCAACTACTTAAACTTCACAGCATGAACTACTATAGCTATACGCAATATTAACCACAAGGTGTGTGTGTGTGTGTGTGTGTGTGTGTGTGTGTGTGTGTGTGTGTGTGTGTGTTTACCTTGAACAGGCCAGAGTGTTTGATGTAGATTCGTCCTCTGGTTCCCCCCATGCCCAACGCCCTGAAACACACACCTCCTTTAGGATGCTTCCTGGGACCTCGGTGCCTTGCTAACCTTCAGCATTAGGGTGCTTCCTAGGACCTTGGTGCTAGGAAGTAATATCTAGTAATACTACCTGTACTACTGTATACTCTTCACAACATCTAGTAATAGTACCTATAATACAGTATACTATGCACCACAACTAGTTATAGTTCCTGTAATACTGTATACTATGCATCACAACTAGTTATAGTTCCTGTAATACTGTATACTATGCAACTGGTCTAGTAATAGTACCTGTAATACTGTTTACTAATCACACTACCTCAAGTACTCTTCAAAAGGTTATACTCACTTATTGGCTCTTGAACCCAAGACGAATGTGCTGCCATCATTGAGTCTGTTGGGATCCCACTACAAATATATATATAAAAACATAAATTATATATATAACAACACTAGAAAGATATATATAAAAACATAAATAATATATATAACAATAGTACAAAGATATATAGAAAAACATAAATAATATATCTACCAATACTACCAAGATATACAGTAATACATAAATAATACATATAACAATACTACAAAGATATATAGTAATACATAAAAAATATGCATAACAATACTACAAAGACGGTTGGGATGATTTTCTTACCTTGGGTCCTTCTCTTCTGACTGGCTCCGAAGATTTGGGTTTAGATCTAAAACAAGAACGAGTTTATACAACAGCACTGTTAAACACTTGATTCTGATTGGCCAATGACGTTCCAAGTGTGTGCATTATTTCATTCTCTACTTTTTTACACTTCTGAATCAACGGGCTGCAAATCCAAGATTAGAAGCAATGGTCAAACGCTCAAAGCAGCCCAGAAGTATGTTTCAATTTAAGCTGATTAGGTCCAAAATAAATATTTTTAGACTAAAGTACCTAATATCGTAAGTAGAAAATGATGTACGAGGTGGCTTTCCACCGCAAACGTGGTTAAATATTTGATTGTGTTGTTAATTCCGTAAGTACGTTGTGGAGGAAGAGGTGAATACAGAGTAGGACTCACGGTGCAGTGTAGGTCAAAGGTCGGTCAAAGGCCGCCGCCGGGGCACAGGGGCGACCTTTCCTCTGGAGGACACCGCACATGGTCATTAAAGGTCAGAGGTTAAGGGTTACGGGTTGGTTATTATATGGTACAGGTTAGACATCAACACATTAGAGGCTACAGATTACATAGTACAGGCAGGTAGGATGTCACATGTTAGAGGTTACAGGCTGGAGGTTATGTTACAGGTCAAATGTTACAGGTTACAGATTAGAGGTCACACGTCACATGCTAGAGGTCACATGTAAGAGGTACCTTCTTAGGAACGGGGCTCACTCTGTGTGTGGAGTCGTCGTCAGTCTGTCTGGATCTCTGAGGACAGAGGGACGGCAGGTGAGCCAACGAAAGCTGAAACAGTGGGTGGTAAACCGTGGCAGAGACAGTGGGCGGTGGCGGTGGTGGTGGTGGTGGTGGTGGTTCCTCACCTTCATGCTGGCCTCCGCCCCGGGGCGGGCCAACTTGGTCTCTGCTTCCGGGAACATCTGCTTGGCCTACAGACGGGAAACAGTCAGACAGGGGACCAGTCGGATCAGAGGACCACTCATGCTGCAGGCAGAGAACCAGTCATACTGCAGACATCAAAGAACCGGTCCTAACAGAAAACCAGCCAGGTCGGAGAACCAGCCGGATCAGAGAGCCGGTCAGCTTGCTAGCTAACCGATACTGGTCAGCCTGTAGCCTCACCTGCTCCAGCAGGTTCCTGCAGGTGTCTGTGATCAGGAGGTCCGTCTGGACGTCCTCCCCCATGTTCTCCTTCACGTTCTCTGCTGCCTTGTCCAGGAACTGAGAAGATCAACCGACGACATTAGAACATCAAACTACACCAACACGTCTGTTGGCGTGATTGGTGGGTTTTAAGTCACAATATGTGAGATTGAACCCCCCCCCTCCAGCGGGTAGACGGGAGACTTTAAGAATTAAAAACATATTAAAAACATTTATAATAATGTTGTGTCCTCTCTAACGGATTTGATTCTGATTCATAGTGTATCAGTTATATGACATGATGTGTGTGTGTGTGTGTGTGTGTGTGTGTGTGTGTGTGTGTGTGTGTGTGTGTGCGCTCACTTGTTGGTACTTCCTGAAGACGGCCATTATGTCATCGTTGAAACTAGGCTGGAGCACCGCCCTCAGCAGGTCCATGGAGACCACAGGGTCTGTGAAACTAACACACACACACACACACACACACACACACACACACACACACACACACACACACACACACACACATAAACATACAGACACACACACACATATCTCCTCCGCAGAGCTCACCTCCATGACAACAGGGCTCATTATGGTGACATTAGGTCTTATCACCATGACAACAGGTCTCATCACCTTAGGGTCTCACCACCATGACAACAGGTCTCACCATCATGAGTTCTCATCACCATGACAACAGGTCTACCCCATCATGACAACAGGTCTAACTATCATGAGTCATATCACCATGACAACAGGTCTCACCACCATGACAACAGGTCTAACTATCATGAGTTCTATCTCCATGACAACAGGTCTAACTATCATGAGTTCTATCACCATGACAACAGGTCTAACTATATTGAGTTATATCACCATGACAACAGGTCTCACCTAACCACCATGTGAGATCTTCTTCCTCTGCGCTGGACCTGGCGGTGTTTGATCATGAGGTTCCACGGGTTCTGCTGGAGAACACACACACACACACACACAGTCATATTAGCACTAGCACAGAACAATTTTGTAACCTCTTCTACATGTTGTGGTTCTACCTGATGAATTGTCCCGTAGACTGAACTAACGTCACATGACCAGTCGTCAGACGACGTGTATTCAGACACTGCTTACCACGTCGGCCTCAGGCCAGTCCCGCCGTCCGTCTCCCCGGTGAGCTCCCATGGTACCGATCACCTGGAAATGTGATGTCACAGTTAACCCGGAGATGTGATGTCACAGTTAACCAGGAGTTGTGATGTTATGGTGAACATGAAGATTTAATGTCATAGTTAACCCGGAGTTGTGATGTTATAGTGAACATGAAGATGAGATGTCAGTTAACCTGGAGTTGTGATGTAAAAGTGAATATAATGATGTGAGGTCTAAGTTAACCAGGAGTTGTGAGTGATAACATGAAGATGTGATGTCATAGTTAACCGGGAGATGTTACCTGGAGATGTGATGCTCGGACAGCAGCACCGACGCTAGAGAACCGATACTTCTTAGAAACTATCGCCTTCGAGCACACGGCTACTAGTTAGGTTAATGCTAGCCAAGGACAGAATCTCTAGTTTGTATATTCTTCAGCATACAGACCAACAACTCTTCATGAGTTGAGATAATAAGATTATTTGAAATGTTTCGATCGATGTTTTGACCCACTTCCTCAGTAGAAGCAGATCGTCGAGCACGCATGCGCAGAACAAACGTATGACTGGTGAAAGTCTGCCCCCCCCGTACGCGCGGTCCGCCATGTTGGTGAGGTCAAATCACGCGTTGTTTACATCCATCTCATCTTCCTAGTGTCATTCAATCTTATGAAGTATATTTTAATCATTCCCAATGTAATTCTATCATTCATGATAGAATTTTATCATTCATGATTACAATGAAAACGTAGAACTGTCGTTCTACGTTTTCATTGTAATCATCAAAATCATCCGATAGATATGGTCGGAGCATGCCAGAGGGTGCAAGTTAAAGGGGTTTGCACACTGGCCTTTCTTAGTTGGTTCACTTCTGTTGGGACAGTGTGGTAATACCTTTTACCTCAACACTGTCCCAACGAACGTCAAGGGGCAACACAGGCCAGTAGGCCAGACCATTGGTTCTTGTCGGCTGTTTTCGGAGAAAGTCAAGTCGGCCAACAGCTGCTGTTTGTTGGGGCCATTGGAGCCCCAATTACCCCACACCTGTTCCTTAAATAGTGCACCAAATACGACCATGGGACATAGGGAATGAGGGACATGTGTGCCCGTTCAGAGACTGCCATGTCGTCGTATTGATTTGATATTAACGGGAGAACGTTGGTAATGAATGGATCAAATATTAAAATGCAGCCGACGGCAGGAAAACAGCTGCTGCTGCATAATAAGCTGTGGACCAGTAGAGGGCAGACCCCACGCTGGGAATAGACCAGTATGGGGGTAGAGCAACATGCCTCACGCAGAGCCAAACAAACGAAACTGGACCAGAAACTCATTCATTATACAAACGGGAGACAGATACAGCTGCAGGTCTACTTTGACATTATATAGCTTTATACATATATATCATTCTTAACACTTTGGTTTTGTTTAAACAAACTATATTTCAGGCTCTATGATACAGTCATGAATTATTTTTCTTTAGAAAAAAAAGTGTTAAATTAAAGCAATTCCAATTTGATGAGAAAGAGAATAATGGACGAACATCATGTTCACGTTCAGCTACTGTACACGATCCACCATGGCCTCAATCAGGTCCTCGGCCGGAGGGTGTGTGTGTGTCTCTGTGTGTGTGTGTGTGTGTGTGTGTGTGTGTGTGTGTGTGTGTGTGTGTGTGTGTGTGTGTGTGTGTGTGTGTGTGTGTGTGTGTTTATAAGTGTGTGTGTGTGTGGACACAAGGGCAGTTCATAGGTCAGCCAAATATTAATCACTAGAAGACTTCTCTAGCGAGCTACTGTTGGTGTTGTTGGTGTTGTTGTTGTTGTCATGGGCACCAGTTGACTCCACACTAGTTGTCCGTTCTGTTGTTGCGGTCGTTGTTGTTGTGGTTGTTGTTGTTGCTGCTTTGGGGGCGGGGTCTTTGTCTCCCAGGGGGGCGGCAGGGGCAGGGCCCGGCCGGGAGGAGCTGCTCTGATAGGCCGACGTGATCTCGGCCAGGCGCTCGGCGTTTGGCTCCCACTTGGCAAAACCGGCCGTGTTCTGCAGGAAGAACACGACCGTGCCATGGACCGCCTTGTAGTACATCTCCTCCCTGGAGGGGTAGTAAACACTGGTTAGGACTAGTTATTATATTAACTAACACCACCGTGGACCGCCTTGTAGTACATCTCCTCCCTGGAGGGGTAGTAAATACTGGTTAGGACAAGTTACTATACTAACTAACACCACCGTGGACCGCCTTGTAGTACATCTCCCCCCTGGAGGGGTAGTAAACACTGGTTAGGACTAGTTATTATATTAACTAACACCACCGTGGACCGCCTTGTAGTACATCTCCCCCCTGGAGGGGTAGTAAATACTGGTTAGGACTAGTTATTATATTAACTAACACCACCGTGGGCCGCCTTGTAGTACATCTCCCCCCTGGAGGGGTAGTAAACACTGGTTAGGAGTAGTTATTATATTAACTAACACCACCGTGGGCCGCCTTGTAGTACATCTCCTCCCTAGAGGTAGTGGTAGTAATAGTTGTAAACACTGGTTAGTACTATTTAGTATATAGGTTGGATCCAGCCCAATCCTGCTTAAATATTATATCCCAACATTGCAGCAGTGTTGTAGTAAACATGGTAGGCCTGATCGTAGGATACGTGATTTGTATAAAGTAGAAATGTGTTACATCTCAGTTAGCTCATAGCTGTAATAAACCCGACATATCCGTAGTCAAGGCTGAGCGATAGTCATAGTGATCCTCCTGTAACCGCCTATAACTGGTGTAACCAGCCTGTACCTCTCTCCTTAATCATCAACAAGAATCGTACCACCCAGTCAGACGGGCTACGCTAGTTCACGTCACAAAGTGGCACAGCCAGTTAGGGTTTTAGATTCAGGAAGTCTCTGTGAAATGCCCAATCTCACTCATTAAACTTTAAACATGGTATGGTTCATTGTTTTAAACATGGTATGGTTCATTGTTTTAAACATGGTATGGTTCATTGTTTTAAACATGGTATGGTTCATTGTTTTAAAAATGGTATGGTTCATTGTTTTAGTATGTTTCATTGTTTTAAACATGGTATGTTTCATTGTTTTAAACATGGTATGTTTCATTGTTTTAAACATGGTATGTTTCATTGTTTTAAACATGGTATGGTTCCTGTTTTAAACATGGTATGGTTCCTGTTTTATGATACAAGTAGTATTAGTGCAGTTCTAGTAGTATTAGTGTACTGCTAGTAGTATTAGTGTAGTTCTAGTATTATTAGTGTAGTGCTACTAGTATAAGCATAGTTTTACTATTATTACTACTAGTAGTATTGGTGTACTGCTAGTAGTGTTAGTGTGGTTCTAGTAGTGTTGGTGTGGTTCTAGTAGTGTTGGTGTGGTTCTAGTAGTGTTGGTGTGGTTCTAGTAGGGTTAGTGTGGTTCTAGTAGTGTTGGTGTGGTTCTAGTAGTGTTGGTGTGGTTCTAGTAGTGTTGGTGTGGTTCTAGTAGTGTTAGTGTGGTTCTGGTAGTGTTAGTGTGGTTCTAGTAGTGTTAGTGTGGTTCTAGTAGCGTTGGTGTGGTTCTAGTAGTGTTGGTGTGGTTCTAGTAGTGTTGGTGTGGTTCTTGTGGCGTTGTTACTAGTACCTCTTGCAGATGTGCTGGCTGCCCGAGCGGTACTCGTGTTCGTAGGCCGACACGGTGAGCTGGTGCCTCAGGAAGCGGCTTCCCTCCAGCCTGATGAGGGCCGGGGTCGCCGGGTCGCGCCACTCGGGGACGAAGATGATGAAGGACAGCGGCTCAGTGGAGCGGTCCAGGAGCTCCTGAAACACACACACACACACACACACGTTTTAACGTCTTTATTTATGTCCGCAATTCGTAATAAATGTACATAAGGACATAAATGATACAGATACAAAACATTGCACGCACACACACACACACACAGACCAGGGGACTACAGACTATAGAGTAGGGACCAGGGACCGGTGAAGATTGGATCCCAGCCTCACCTCAAAGTGTGTCACCATGGCGTCCATGAGCTCCTCGCTGAAGGGGGGGTTGGCCTCGAAGGAGCCGCTGGCAGGACGGAAGCTGAGGAACGGCCTGCAGGCGGGGTCGGAAGGCATCAGACGATTAGCCCTATTCATCCCTCTGATGATATGATCCACTGGGGTATTTATAGTTTATATATTTAGTTTCTTATTTTCGGAGAAGGGAAGTTCTTTATTTTTGCCATCTTGTAAGTTTTGAATTAGCAATGTCGTTTAACCTCACGAAACGCTAGAATGTGTTGCCAGAATGTAATGCACACCTCACCACTAGAATGAGTCTAGAACCCATCGCCCTCTAGAACCCATCGCCCTCTAGAACCCATCACCCTCTAGAACAGAATCTAGAACCCATCACCCTCTAGAACCAAGTCTAGAACCCATTAACCTCTAGAACCCATCAACCTCTAGAACCCATCACCCTCTAGAACCCATCAACCTCTAGAACCAAGTCTAGAACCCATCAACCTCTAGAACTCATCAACCTCTAGAACCCATCAACCTCTAGAACCCATCACCCTCTAGAACCAAGTCTAGAACCCATCAACCTCTAGAACTCATCAACCTCTAGAACCCATCAACCTCTAGAACTCATCAACCTCTAGAACCCATCAACCTCTAGAACCAAGTCTAGAACCCATCACCCTCAAGAACCCATCAACCTCTAGAACCAAGTCTAGAACCCATCAACCTCTAGAACCCATCAACCTCTAGAACCCATCACCCTCTAGATCCCAGTCTAATTCCCATCACCCTCTAGAACCAAGTCTAGAACCCATAACCCTCTAGAACCCAGTCTAGAATCCTGTCTAGAACCCATCACCATCTAAAACCCATCCCCCTCTAGATCCCATCCGTCCCGGTCCAACACCCTAGAACTCCAAACCGCCTCACCCTCGAGAGCCAAAGAAGCCGTCGGTGTCGGGGAAGGCGGAGCAGAACTGTTTGAAGTAGCAGTTGAGAGGAGACGCAAAACATTCAAAGGAAACGCCAAACTGTTTGTTCAGCGCTTCAAACACCGCCACGGGCAGCGCCCCCTGCAGGCCGGTCCCCTCGTTGACCCCACTGCCAAACATGACCTGAGGACAGACGGTGCAGTGAGTTCAACACTGGTAGTAACAACGGTACGCTTGGGAGATAGCTGGTCGATAGCCAGCTAGCTGGTAGATAACTAGCTAGCTGTTGGTAAGCTATATAGCTGCTGGTTAGCTAGCAAGCGAGCTAGATAACTAGCTGGTGATTCGCCAGTCAGCTGGTGATTTGAGCTAACTAGATAAATCTAACTATGGCATTAAAAACCTTCGTCCAAACCAAACCTTTACAAGTTCAACCATAACCCAGCATTCCAAATAGGTTACAGAATTCTGCCTTTATTCCCTTTTCTTTTCATTTGTTAACCTGTCCCATTAGCTTAGATGAGTTAGCTAGTCGACTGCCAGTGTTAGCTGAGGAGTTAGCGGAGTACTCACCTGGTAGCGTTTGATGAGACACCAGACTCTGGACAGGAACTTCTCAAAGCGCGCGTCGTCGATACAGCTGTACCGGTATAGCAGCTCCTACACCCAGAAACCCGCGGGTTAGCGCAGTACTGCAGTAGTACTCATGGTAGTACTCGTAGAAGTAGCACTAGTCACTTGTTCAGAGTTCCCCATAGCCACCCCTCTCTCACGCACCGATCGTATGTACGTCCTTGCACTTAAAAATACATAGCATCATGGAGCGTCTTATCCTAGCTATCTCTGTTGTATACGGGGAACGGGTTAACCTAGTGATTGTAAGTGCTTGGCACTTGGTCCTATGAACCTCCTTACTGTACCGACAGAGCTATATTGTTGTTTCTCTTTCTCCGGAAAAAGGTACAAATTGTAAGTCGCTTTGGATAAAAGCGTCTGCTTAATGCCCTAAATGTAGTAGTAGTAGTAGTAGCACTCATAGTAGTACTTGTCGTAGTAGTAGCAGCAGCAGTGTAACTGACCAGTTTGCTGAAGTGTCCTCGGTTGATCTTCACCATCTCTCCTTTGTAGCGCAGGCATGCCACCTCGTTCTCGAAGTGGAGCTCCACGCGGGGCTGGGGGGGCGAGGGCGACGCCAGGCGGGCCGGGTAGCAGTACACCAGCCGGTCCTGGACCTCCGGGGGCTCACAGCCCTCTACACACACACACACACACACGTCATGCCTCATTAGATGCCTGTTTATATGTGTGTGTGTTTGTGTGTGTGTTTAGATGTGTTTGTGTTTTTATGTATGGATGTATGTGCGTGCGTGCGTGTTTATGTGTATGTATGTATATATATATATATATGTATGTACGTATGTATGTATGTATGTACGTGCGTGTTTATATGTGTGTGTGTGTGTGTGTGTGCGCTAGACTCCCTCCTCAAGAGTTCTTCCTTGCTAATTAAGGGAGTTTTCTCTTGCCCTCTTTGGGGCGTGGGTCGGGGGGGGGTCATAAATAGTTGGCTTTTTAAGCCCTTTGAGACTGTGGGGGTAATTAAGGGCTATACAAACAAGTTGAATTGAACTTGTGCCAATTTCTGATTTCTGAATCGTGTATTGCAATTGAAGGGATGATTATATGCTGGTGATCGGATCGTATACCGACGACCGGGTCGTATAACGGCGATCGGATCGTATAACAGCGATCAAAATCATATATCGGCGATCATGACTTGACGATATGAAAGTCCCAACGATGGCCCCGCCCTCGTGTTCCTACCTGAGAGGTTGCATTCCTTCATCAGGGCGGAGTGGGCGGTTTTGAGGCGCCGGCTGTACTCTGCAGAGATGTGGTAGATCTTGGAGCAGATTCCCTCCACCGAGTCCTTAGCCACTGCCGTCACGTGAGGCCCGCACTGCCTCCTTAGGTGCTCCAGACGGTCCTGCAGGACACACAGAACACAGTGACCATCACACACAGTACAGTAAACATCACACAGTACAGATCACACACAGTACAGTACACATCACACACAGTACAGTCAACATCACACACAGAACAGTTAACATCATTACCAATCATTATACAATTCATTCATGATTCATTCTTTTTTCTAACATTAATCTAGCTTTTATCCAAAGCATTGTACAATTTTGCCTGACATTCACCCATTCATGCACACATTTACACACCGACGGCGGAGTCAACAATGCAAGGCGCCAGCCAGCTCGTCTGGCCCGGTCAGGGTGAGCCGGGGATCGAACTAGCAACCTTGCAGTTACAAGCCAACAAGCTCTACCACCTGAGCTACTGCTGCCCCACATATGGTCATATTGCAACACATATCGCAGAAGGACAGAACATCGCAGTACGATTTTCCTAAGAAGTTGTGCTTCTTACCATGTAATCCTCCTTGCTGGCCGAGTGGTCGCGACGCAGCCAGCTCATTGTGTCTTCAGCGTTCCACTTCACCACCTTCCTGCTGTCTTGAGGGGCGTTCCTAAAATGGGGGGGTGGGGGTGTTAGTCAAGTTGGTGGAGTTGGTGTTGCAATTGACTTAAGCCAGCTGGTGCGGATAGCATGTGTAGCTAGCTGGTAGTGCTAATAAGTGTAGCTTGCTGTTTGGCTAGCTGGTGTAGCTAGCTGGTACCCACCTGGAGTCAATCATCTTCTTGGCAGCCTCTGCATATCTAAACAGCTGTCTCCTGGCTTCTTCCTTATACTTAATACGAGACAACCTAACACACAAACACACACACACACACACACACACAGAGTTAGAAATACCATCATGCAGGAAGGCCGACAGACCAACAGGAAGCCGACAGACAGGAAGGCTGACAGACCGACAGAGGGACTAGTACCTGATTGGAATGTCATTCATCACTTCTCTGAACATGGACGGGGAGATGACAGGGTCACAGTCGCTAGGCAACAGGGGGTCCCCCCCCTTGTCGATCACCTTCCTCTCCAACAGCCAGCGGTTGAACGACTCCCTGGGAGGGTCGATACCTGGACAGGAAGTAAACGCCCAAACAGGAAGTACAACTATTAGAGAACTATTTGGCCGAGGTCCCGCCTTTCTCCCCAGCCTGGTTTCATTTGGATGTAGTTCTACCTTCTCACCAGTACGTTTTCATTCCAGGTTAAATTACTTTCTAACAAGCTTGCTTTATTCCTCGGTATAGTTCAAGCTTCTCCTAAGCTGGGGTTCATTTGGTTGTTACATTTACATTTACGTTAAAATAAATTAGCAGAATCTTTCATCCAAAGCGACTTACAATAAGTACATTTGTCAGAAGAAAGAGAAACAACAATATATCTCTGCCGTTGCAGTAAGGATGTTCATTGAAACAAGTGCCAAGCACTAACAATCGCCAGGTTAACCCTATCCCGGTACACAACATAGCTAGCTAGGATACGATGCTAAGTACTATTTTTAAGTTCCAGGGTGTACAACATACAATTAGTGGGTAGGAGGGCTGGGAGGGGGTGTCTACGCAGAGTCTCGGTGAACTTTGAACCAGTGAGTCTTGAGTCTCTTGCGCTGTAGTTCCACCTTTCCCCCAGCAGGCGTTTGTTTGAGATGTGGTCCTGAGGACCTACCTTCTCTCTGGTGGCACAGCTCCAGGTAGTGCTGACGTAGCTTGGTGACCAGCTGAGCTCGATGCAGCTCCACCTCCGGGTGGGGGGGCAGCTGGGGATCTGGGGGCCTCTCTCGGATCACCGCGTTGGTGGGGATGTCTAAGTCCCAGTAGACACTGACAGTAGAGACAAAGAAGCCACTTAACACAGCAGAGACTAGGCTCGGTCGAGACCCGACACAGTACGGACACCCTTTAACTAAAGCAGTGGAGACAGTATGTACTAAACATAGTAGAAACTCACCACAGTACAGTCATTATAGAACTAAAAACAGGGGAGCCACTAAACTCAGTAGAGCCTCAACCGTGTGGGGAGGGAGAGCGAGAGGGGAGAAGAGCCGTTTGCGTGCTTACACTGCAGGTCTGTATGGTGCAGGGGAGGGGCCAGGAGCTACACTGGGTGTGGATTGGCTCTGTTTGTCCTCAGGGGCGGAGCTCCAGGGTTTAGCACCCGGGGTGCCTGGAGTACTGGGAGTGCTGGGAGTGATGGGGGTTGCTGGTTGGCTCTGCTTGTCGTCGGGGGCGGAGTTCCAGGGTTTGGCCCCCGGTGCGCTGGGGGAGATGGGAGTCAGCTCGACCTGAAAGAAAAAGTCAATTTCAGTAAGAGATATATTTTAATCATTAGTGTGGTTGCAAAGCAAGCAAAAATATTTAAACATGTTATTCCTTCACTACATTTCCGTAACTTTCTCCTCTGAAAGTTTTTGAGACACCCAACCAAGGGCAAAAAGTTGGGCATTTAACCATAAAAAACATTTAACCGTTTGTTTAAGGATTAATCATTATTTAATATGAAAAGTGAAGGGGGCAAAAACTTTAAACCCAACCCCTACTAACGTAACCATCTGGGAGATGTCAAATTGGGCCCACATATGGAAACTGGAAGTAAGCAGCTGTCCAGAAGCTGTCATTTGGGATCAAACCTAAACAGCCATGACCCCAAGCCCAGTAGATGAGTTTTTCTGAAACTGGTTATTTGGTCCTTGTTTGACGTGCTGAACCAGTTTTCCTCAAGGGGCCTACACATCACGTGCTGGCAGCACACAACCAATCAGAGGCTTCGATTCTCAGACGCCAATGCTCTCAAGACACTGTCAGCGCGGGTCCAAAGGCTTCCAACACAGCTGAACAAACGTAAAGGATTGGTTCCGGAACTCGTCCGAGTCTCCACAAACGTTTTGGATGGCCAACGGTCGGGCCAGTGTGTAGAACCCTTTAAAGGACTCTGAAACGGGATTTCTGGGACTAATTTGATGGCTGAGCAGTTTTTTCCTCAAGGACCCATGAGTTGAGTCTTGATCGATTTTTCTTTACCTTGAAAGTTTTGGAAAACCTTTAAAAATCGGAATCACATGAACTACAGATCAAAACAACACCAGATTTGGGACACATGGTCCTTAATTGAGCCCAACTTTTAGATACTTTGTTTGTTTGATTGAGTTAAAAAGGTTAAAGTATTGCTAACTTTCTCGGTATAACATTTCAATCCCCTGTTGATCAATAAACAAATTGATTGTTCTGAACAATACCTTGGCTCGTTTAAAACTGATAGCCTCCGTCCCCTGCTCTTCAGATATCCTCCTCTTCCTCTGCCCGTTGCCTAGGTTACAATCTCCTCCTTCCTCCGGGGCCGCATTGAGACCTAATGGATCAGACTACACACACACACACACACACACACACACACACACACACACACACACACACACACTTTGTGGTTAATTATTTTGTATAGCTATAGTAGTTAATGCTGTTAAGTTTAAGTTAGGGGACAGTTCTAGTGGTTAAAGCTGTGCAAACGGTAGTTGATAGTTATAATAGTTAATGTTAGTTGAATTTTAGTTTATGCTTATAGTAGTTGATGTTGGTTGAGTTAAAGTAGTTAAGGTTCATTTATATTTAGAGTAGTTAATGCTGTGTAGTAAACAGTAGTTGATAGTAACAGTAGTTAAAGATCTGTATTTAAGGGTAGCTGCTAGTTATGGTGATAGTTAAGGCTGTGAAATTAATGTTAGTTGAGTTATGTTAGTTGATGCAGTGTATTTAATGTAAGTTAATATTTATGGTAGTAATGCCGTGTATTTTAAGTTATTTTAAAGTTACGGTACTTAATGCTATGTATTAAACAGTAGTTGGTAGAGTGATAGTTAATGCTGTCAAATTAAGTCAGTTGATAGTTACAGTGATTAATGCAGCATAGGTAATGGTTATAGTAGCAACAGAAACAAGAGACCCAGTATGTTCCATTGAGAATACGTTGAAAAAGCAATTATCCATGTAGAGAAATGATCCGTGAGCTGAAAAGCACACAGGTCAAGTTGGTGTTTCCAGACCCAGTGAAACACAAAGCCCTGATTCTGACGGGGTCGTTATTCTCGTGTCTTGAGGTTGAAAAGCCAAGTCAAACAGTGGGCCGGTGCGTGTCATTTGGTAGCTAGCAGCTGCCAGCTAGTGGATGGCTGCTGGTTAGAGAGGGGGTACTTACGATAACGTCGTGTTGCCCCAGGACCGGCATCTCCCACAGGGACTGGTTAGTGAAGCGGTTAAAATAATATGGACGGTTCTCCCGCTTGGACCAGCACCGCCCCCAGCCTGCCTGCAGCAACTCATCTACACACACACACACACACACACATTCACTATGTTAACTGTGTGTGTGTGTGTGTGTGTGTGTGTGTGTGTACACATACATGGCCTACATGCATACACATACATGCATGAATACGTACATACGAACGTATGTACGTGTATGCAAGTATGTACGTAAACACGTGTGTTTGTGTGTAGGTATGCGTGCAGGCTGTGTATGCAAGTATGTTTGTTTGTACGTATGCATGTGTGTACGTTTGCGTATGTATGCATGTACGTATGTTGGTATGCGTGTGTGTGTTAATGTGTGTGTGTGTGTGTGTGTGTGTGTACCTGGAAGCTCAGGGCCTTTGGAGGCGCTGGTAGGGGAGAGGGGCGAGCCCTGAGAGGGGGTGGAGCCAGACGGTGACAGGGTCACAGGCCCCTCCCCCTTTACCAAAGTTGGACTCTCGTTGGACATCTCAGCGGCCCTCAGGAAAAACAGCTGCAGAGAGGGCAGAGTGATGCTAACCTCGGGCTAAACAGCAGTGGAACACTTCCACACTCTGACTAGTTATTTTATTTTCAAACCAACTAGGTGAGGAATGAAACGGTAATTACAGATAAATTGTTTAAAACTAATTGGACAGTTTGGCTTTAGGTTGTAGACGGTTCACTGTGATCTCCTGGAATCTGCTTGTGTCTAGAGGCCAGGCTGGTTCAACTGTTGTCCAGTTAATATTAGAATATTTCCCAGTGTATTTACTGCTAGCTTACCCAGTAATGTTTGGATGTGCATACATTTAATAATAAACAACTACATACAATAACCCTAAACTCTGTATAACTATAATACTCTTCATATATAATAATAACAACTACGACATAATCTCCATATAAAATATTAGGGTTAGCCATACACACTCGATTCAAAGTCATGTAAATCATGTAAACTCATGTAAATAATGTAACATGTAAGCCCTATGGAAATAATGATTTGTATGTGGCGCTCAGGGGGCGTGGCTCTCCCAGCGCGTCATCGCCGTGTTTACCTGTACTTGTGTATCGTATCTTATACATTCGGATACTGTTGGGTTGCTTATTCGGGTCACTTTTCAGCGGGAAGCCCACTCTAAGACTGTTTTCTGTCATTACTATGAGTAAGATTATTCAAGTATAGTGATCCCCATTCAGCGGTCACGTCATGGCTTCTAATGTTTATCAAGGCACAAGAAGCGACACTGTATTATCTATCCTGTCGCTTTCATTCAAACTGCACACACCTGATGCATTGAGTACACATAATACATCATAATAATACACAATACAACAAAGACGCCAAGTGACAGATGCTTTGACACATAGGGCTGGGAACGAAGCGATGGAAACGGGGAAGGCGGGAGTAGTTCACACGAAACCCTTTATTTGTCCATTTCAGTTTGATAAGGGAATAGTGTTGAGTATAGGTATCTAACATTAATGACTGATGAAATCGGTTATAATGCACAATATAATGGTTTATTATCATAGATGTGTACGGAGTGGCGGAATGATCGCAGTGACATGGACGAAGGCGTTAGTACTACGCATGCGCCGTGCGGCGCGAAGCAGGGTTTAAAACAAAGGCTCCGTCGCTTCGCACGAACAGAGCGGAGAAAAGCCGCCAAGCTGACACACTTACCCCGGACCAAACCTCTCTATCGAGGCGTTAAAATAAAGCCAGGGAGAGACACTACCGTGCCATGTATGTTTTTAACGTGTCCGTGTACACCCCAGCGCACAGGACCAACCGCCGTGGACGTGAAGCTTGGCGCACTTTACCCGTACACAAAATGGCGGTGCCGCCCCTAACGACAAATCGCGCCGACTGTTTCGTGTTTTACTGTTTATCTCTTTATTTACGGACCGGGTGCCCGGCAACCTCCGCTGCGATCACCCGAAGCGCAAAACATTCGTCATACACACGAGTGTTATCCAGTGGCGGCTCCGCGGCGCGGCCGTCTCTTACCTTGCGGGGTTAAGTAGTTGATGTGTAGTGGATTGTTGCGGGCTCTGCTGGTACCGTCGGTCCTCCTCCCTCTCCTCCCGCCTGCTCAGACATCTTGTACAGGGCACCGAGGCGACCGCACTGCGCACGCGCGGCTCTTTCTCTGTGTTTGGTAGAGACTTGGAGCGACCAGGCCGCCATTTGCAGCGGGGCACGGAGGATGCCAGTGCAGTTGGCCCCGACCTTTGACTTTAGGTTATGCAGCTTGATTGTCATCGAGACACCGTTTGGATAGCAAGGCCATGTTCAGTGGAAAGAAAGAGTCAGCAGCGCTACTGCTCCCAGTGTGTTTATTTAGCAAACACAAATGGAACCAAAAACATTATGGAATGCACAAAGTGAATTTCTGGAATAATAATCCATAATTCTATATTTACTGAAGAATATATAAATAATATATTCATTTTCAATAGACTTGTTTTTCAATTATTGTAAATACGTCTGTTAGAAGAATTCAATTCCACATAACACCTTCATTAGGAGAGTGAAAAACACTGTCTAGACAATATAATAGTAATAATAATGAATATACAATGTTACGTTTATAATAATAACATATGGCCTGGTTGTTTATCTCTCTTCTTGCACAAAGGCACAAAAAATGTATTTCCCCAGTTAGAAGAGTCCTTCTGGAGGAAAATGGGGGGATGACTAATCCAGACTTTCTAACCCTGACCCCATCGCTTGATCTCCAGCCCCTGATACAACCGTGTGTGTGTCTCTCTCTCTCTCTCTCTCGCTCTCTCTCTCTCTGTTCCTGTTGGACAAGGGTGTGTATTTTAAGTCTTAGAAGTTGTTTCAAAGTGAAATGTTCACACACACATGACCCCAAACCCCCAGTTTCATGTGGTAGAATCCTTCTCTGTAATACAGAGAGTTGAGAATCCCTTAAGGTCCCTGTAATCTAGAGCTCAGCCCTGCAACCCACTGAAGAACTCTTAACATGGTGAGGGACATTCTAACCTAGACCATGTATTAGAGTTAGCCATTACATAGAACCTGTATTAAAGACATTCTAATATAGAATGTGTATTAGAGTTAGACATTCAAACATATAGCTAATTAGAGTTAGACATTCAACCGAAAACTTGTATTACAGTACAACAAACATAGAACTTGTATTAAAGTTAGACATTCTAACATAGAACGTGTATTAAAGTTAGACATTCCAACAGAACGTGTATTAAAGTTAGACATTCGAGCATAGATCATGTATCAAAGTTAGACATTGTAACAGAACGTCTATTAAAGTTAGACATTTTGAAATACTATGGATGATAAAATGGATTTGGATATTGACGTTATATATCATACTATAATATGTAATATATATAATATGTACTACCGTATTATAGTGAGATATTATTCAAATGTGTATTAGAGTATTAAAGCTAGATATTTAACTATAAAACCCGAATTAGAGAATTCAAGTTAGATATTATTTTATAAAACATGTATATGAGCATTCAGGTTCGATGTTATACAAAATAGCATGTATAACAGTATTAAAGTTAGATATCAAACTAACATGTGTTAGAGTTTTAAAGTTAGATAATAAACTATAGAGCATGAATTTGAATATGTAATATACCAACGTGTATGAGAGTTATAAAGTAAGTTGTTATACTATAGAACATATATAGTATTATATATGGACTTGCTTGAATACTCATATAGAGTATTCAAGCAAGATGGTATACTTTATAAAATGTATTATAGTATTGAAGTTTGATATTAAGATTTTGTATTAATGCAAGATATTATACTACATAACATGTCTGTATTAAAGTTAAATACTGTACTATAGAACATGTATAAGAGTATTGCAGTTAATTATTAGACTTAAGGGTTAGGGTTACAGAGGTTAGATGTTATAATATAGAGCATGTTTAAGAGTGGTTAGGGTTAAATGTTATACAATGATAGAGGTATAAGAGTTGTTACGGTTAGATGTTATAATATAGAACATGTTTTAGAGTTTTAAGGGTTATATAGTATTTAAAGAACATGTATTAGAGGGGTTAGGGTTAGATGTCCTAGAACATGTGTTAGAGGGGTTAGGGTTAGATGTTATAGAACATGTGTTAGAGGGGTTAGGGTTAGATGTTCTAGAACATGTATTAGAGGGGTTAGGGTTAGATGTTCTAGAACATTTATTAGAGGGGTTAGGGTTAGATGTTATAGAACATGTGTTAGAGGGGTTAGGGTTAGATGTTATAGAACATGTATTAGAGGGGTTAGGGTTAGATGTTATAGAACATGTGTTAGAGGGGTTAGGGTTAGATGTTATAGAACATGTGTTAGAGTGGTAGGGGGTCCGGGAGGCTTGGTCAGTGAATTCCTCAGAGACCAGTCAAGCTCAAACAACAAAGTGAAGAGAACTGGAGCCAGACTCCCTCCTCCTCCTCCTCCTCAAACACAGGAGGAGGAGGAGGGTCAATTCTGTTAGGATTCACACACACACACACACACACACACACACACACACACAATTTCTCAGTAAGAAGAAAGGGGAATGTTGCCCCTCCTACTGCTGCCCTCTACCTATAAAACCCCTGACCGAGAGACAGAGACCCACAGAGAGAGGGAGACACAGACACAGACACACAGAGAGGGAGAGAGAGACACACACAGAGAGGAAGAGGGAGAGGGAGAGAGACAGAGACACAGAGAGAGAGGGAGAGAGAGAGACAGAGACAAACACACAGAGAGGGAAAGAGAGAGAGAGAGGGACAAAGAGAGAGAGGGACAAAGAGAGAGAGGGAAAGACAAAAACACACACAGAGGGAGAAAGACATTGGAATAAAATAGACTGGAATAGCAGTGGAAGGTCCAAAAGGTACAGTGTAGCACACACACACACCCACACACACAACCACATACCATCGCACACACACAGACACACACAACACACACACACAACCACATACCAACGCACGCACACATCCACACACCAATACACACACTTACCTACACAGACATACACATTCACAGACACACGCCAACCCGAACACACACAAACACACACTCGTTGAATAAAATCTATGCATCTATATGTTTACATACTGTATCTGTGAAAGTGCTGAATACTAGTTACACTAATGTTTGTATATATAGTGTGTGTCAGTGTATACAGTGGAAGTTTGTGTTTGTGCGTGTGTGTGTGCATGTATTTGTGTGTGTGTGTGCATAGTGCGAGTTTATGTGCAGAGGTTGAATTCCAAGAAATGTTTGTCTCACCCACGCACAAACACACACACACCCTGTGGTTTGTGAGTCAGGGGGGATTACAAAAGTAAACAGCTTGTCCTGATGGTATGTGTGTGTGTGTGTGTGTGTGTGTGTGTGTGTGTGTGTGTGTGTGTGTGTGTGTGTATGTTTCCTAGGTTCAGGATGGTTCTCTTCCTGTGGTCCCCCCTTCTTCTCTTGGTTACCATGGTAACCTGCAACAGGCCAGAGCCAGCCGGAGTCAGAATCCGCATCACCGATAAAGGGCTGGAGATGTGTAAGATGTACCGCTGTCACCGTGGCAAAACAACATAAACAGAGAGGAGGACTTATGATGACGGAATGTAACATTATGCTATTATTTGTAACATGTTTTTCAGGAAGTACATAGTATTTGGGATGTTTAAGGGAAGTACGTTGTATTTAAGTACATAGTATGTGTGAGTACGTAGTATTAATACAAAGTATTTGTGATGTTTAAGTGAAGTACATAGTATATAATGCAAAATATTTGGGATGTTTTAGTGAAGTATGTAGTATTTAATACAAATTATTTGTGATGTTTTAGTGAAGTATGTTGTATTTAATACTAAGTATTTGTGATGTTTTAGTGAAGTATGAGACACAGAAGTTTGTGGAAGAGGAGCTGAGTAACATCTCGATGCCCGAGATGAAAGGGCAGGAGGGACGGCTCCAGTTCACCATCACAGAGTAATATATTACAGTAGTACTTCTACTGCTCTAGTACTTTTTATCTCCCACTACTCCATCCCAAAGTAATTCTACTTCTACAGTATTTTGTATCTCACACCACACCATAACATAGTAAAATAATACTGGATATACATTATACATACATTACTTGAGAACTTGTACTTCTATAGTACTTTGTATCTCACACTACACCATCACAAAAGAGGAACTATATAATGTACAATATATTGCAATCCTACTCTCTAACCCTACGCCATCACTGAGTAGGAACGATGTACGATAGTACCGCAGTACTTTTTTTTTTACCGCAGTACTTGGTAACGTATTTAACGTTACACCAAACACAGCAACAGACGTGCAGGTGTTCTTTGAGACCAGTGTCTTGACGCCTGGTTCCTCCGGGCAGCATCAAGATCATGGAGCTCAACATGACGCAGGCTGAGCTCCTCTTCCAGCCAGAGCTGGGTCTCCTGTTCCAAGTCAAGGACTCCTCCATCACCCTGAGCTTCAAGAGACAGATCCTCTACTGGTTCTTGTGAGCTGGCTTTAAATACCACTTTACCACGTTACCTGCTTTACCACAGCACCGCCTCATCTGTCACGCCAGCACATTCTCTACCAAACCTCCACCTACTCTACTACACCACCCACTCTACCGCTACACTAACTACTCTACCACACCTCAACCTACTCTACTACACCTCCGCCTACTCTACCACACCAACCCTACTCCACTTACTGTTTCTATACTTAATGTTCGTGGTACGTCGTTACATGTTCACCTTCTGTCAGTTTCGACAAAGGAACCGTCAACGCCTCGGCCGAAGGCGTCGACATCCACGCAGCGCTGAAGTTTGTCCGAGACGACCTGGGTCGGCTGAAGATCAGCAACATCACCTGTGACGCTAACATCGCCAAGATGAGCGCCGAGTTCAGCGGCACGCTGGGGTCAGTGAAGGATCTGTCTGTCTGTCGGAGAAGATGATAAACTACGACTTAGCACCATCTAGAGGTTAGCACCAGGTTCAATAAACTACCGTCCAGCGTTACGTTGAATAAAGTACAACCTAGCGTCATGTTAAATAAACTACACAGTCTAGCGTCATGTTAAATAAACTACCAGCTAACCTCATGTTAAATGAAGTACCACCTAATGCCATGTTGCATAAACTACAAGCTAACCTCATGTTAAATAAACTTAAACCGAGAAACCAAACTCCAATCATAATCTCAGTCGAAATCCCCAAAAGTTAGCTTCTAACGGGGTCATCCCTATGTTCCCCAGGTCCTATGTTCCCCGGGTGCAAAGGGTTAGGGTCAGGTTTAGGGTTATGGTTATGGTTAGGGTTAGGGTGAGAGTTAACCCTCACCCTAACCCTAACCATAACCAATCGGAGGAGAGCCATTCTAACCAATCACAGGCGAATCAGAGGCGAAAAAGGCGGTACTTGCCCCTACCATCCTACGAAAAAAAGATTTGCTCTCAGGGTCCTATGTTCCCCGGTCACATACAAAGGGGGGAACATAGGACCCGGGGAACATAGGACCCGGGGAACATAGGTACACTCCCCTTCTAACTGATCCGTTTCCGTTTCCAGGAGGGTCTACGATATCCTGGCCTCCTTCATCACCACAGGGATGCGCTACCTGCTCAACAAACAGGTCTGACATCATTAATCCATTCATCAATGAAGGAGTCAGTGAATCCTAGCTATAGCCCTGTCTGTCTGTCTGTCTGTCTGTCTCTCTAGATCTGTCCTGCTCTAAACGATGCTGCCTTTGGTCACATCAACACCATGTTGTCCCTGATTCCAGGTAAACAATCAATCAATATGCGTAATTATATCACTTTAATATCACATTTCACTCCGATTTCAGGGAGCGTATTAACGTCTGGGTGGGAGGGGCCAGCTCTAGTGGGAGGAGCCTGTCATGATGTTTGTGTTGACAGTGAGGAGTGAGGTGGACTACTACGTTGGCATCGACTACTCCCTCCTCAGCGACCCCGTCTTCACCTCCAGGAGCATGGACATGCACTTCAGGGTGAGCAGCCCCTCCGGCTCTGTTCCGCTCTATTCTGCTCTATTCTATCCTGTTCTATTTCGTTCTATTCTCATCTATTCTGTTATGTTATATTCTGCTCTACTGTGTTGTAACCTTTCTATTGCATTTGATTTCTTTGTGCTTGGTTCTGCTGATGACGTCATGGCGGTGGTTTCAGGGGATGTTCTACGAGCTGGCCAATCAGAACGTGAGCCTGGAGAACACGGGGGTGGCGCCGATGATCCAGGAGAACGGCCGCATGGTGTACCTGGCGCTGTCAGAGTTCTTCTTCGACAGCGGCATGTTCTCCTACTACAGAGCAGGGATCTTCCAGATGCACATCGCCCATGACAGGGTGAGGAAACCGGTCACTGTCTTTACTCCAGGTAGAATAAACCTTTATATCAGGACCTCCAGGGGATTGTCTCCTAATGTAGAGCAGGTGTTTAACACCTCCAGGCGATGGTTACCTGTAGAGATGTTTAAGACCTCTAGGTGATGGTCTTCTGCTGTAGACCAGATGTTTATGACCTCCAGGTGATGGTCTTCTGCTGTAGACCAGATGTTTAGGACCTCCAGGTGATGCTCTGGTCTCCTGCTGTAGAGCAGATGTTTAGGACCTCCAGGTGATGCTCTAGTCTCCTGCTGTAGACCAGATGTTTAGGACCTCCAGGTGATGGTCTCTGACTGTAGACCAGATGTTTAAGACCTCCAGGTGATGCTCTGGTCTCCTACTGTAGACCAGATGTTTAGGACCTCCAGGTGATGGTCTCTGACTGTAGACCAGATGTTTAAGACCTCCAGGTGATGCTCTGGTCTCCTACTGTAGACCAGATGTTTAGGACCTCCAGGTGATGGTCTTCTACTGTAGAGCAGATGTTTAGGACCTCCAGGTGATGCTCTGGTCTCCTGCTGTAGACCAGATGTTTAGGACCTCCAGGTGATGCTCTGGTCTCCTGCTGTAGAGCAGATGTTTAGGACCTCCAGGTGATGCTCTGGTCTCCTGCTGTAGAGCAGATGTTTAGGACCTCCAGGTGATGCTCTGGTCTCCTGCTGTAGAGCAGATGTTTAGGACCTCCAGGTGATGCTCTGGTCTCCTGCTGTAGACCAGAGGTTTAGGACCTCCAGGTGATGGTCTCCTGGTGTAGACCAGATGTTTAGGACCTCCAGGTGATGCTCTGGTCTCCTGCTGTAGACCAGAGGTTTAGGACCTCCAGGTGATGCTGGCTCTTCTTCCACCAGATGTCTAAAGACATGCTGATGATGCTCAGGACCACCTTCTTTGGAACCATCATGATGCTGGTGAGTAGACACATTACCAGTGATGATGATGATAAGGTGGTGACGAGGATTTTGATGATGATTTTGATTATGATGATTATGATGATGATGATGATGATGATGATGATGATGATGGTGTGTTCCTCAGAATCCAGCTCTTATGGAAGCTCCTATGTCGCTCCAACTGGAGGTTACGGCTCCTCCAAAGACCTCCATCAGGACCTCCGGGGCAACCGTTGCCGTGACAGCCATCGTCGATGTGACGTTGCTGCCGCCCGGGAGGCCTCCTGTTCAGCTCACCAGCATGACTATGGTACACCACACACACACACACACACACACACACACACACACACACACACACACACACACACACACACACACACACATTATACATGAACGCACACACACACTCACACATTATACATCAACAAACACACACATACACATTATACATCAACACACACACACAAACACACATTATACATCAACACACACACACACACATACACACACACACACCCATGCACACACATACAGACATGTCTGTGTGGGTGAGTCTGAAATGGAGTGAATCCGTGTGTGTGTGTGTGTGTGTGTGTGTGTGTGTGTGTGTGTGTGTGTTTGAACCTACTCCTTTGCCTGCAGGAAGCTAAGTTCAACGCTAAAGTCTCCATGAAGGGAAAACGGTTGTCTGTCCAAGCTGACCTCCGCAGGTACACACACACAAACAAACTCACACACGCACACACAAGGGGGACAGGAGTGAGACACGGACAGGGGGTGTGAGACAGAGACAGGTGAGGTAAGACATGTGGGATGAGACAGCAGGGGTTAGTGGTCAAAGGAGACTGGTTTGGTGAGACAGGGACAGGTTGGGGTGAGACATGGAGAGGTGGGGGATGAGACAGGTGGGGTGAGACAGGTGGGGTGAGACAGGTGGGGTGAGATGGGTGGGGTGGGATAGGGACAAGTCGGGGTGGGAAAGGTGGGGTGAGACAGGGACAGGTTGGATGAGACGCGGACAGGTAGGGGGAGACAGTTGAGTGTGTGAGACAGGTAAAGTGTGTGATTCTCAAGGTTCTTTATTTTCTTCCAGATTTAAAATCTTCTCCAATCAGTCGGCCCTGGAATCCATTGCCGTAAGACCCATCTTTCTCCCTCTCTGTCTGTCTCTCTGCCTCTCACAATCTGTCTGTCTACCAGTATTTAATCAAATGTTTGTGTGTATGTGTGCCTGCATGTGTGTTTGCCTGCGTGTGCGTGTGTGTGTGTGCGTGTGCGTGTATGTATGTGTGTGTGTGTGTAGTTGATCCCCCTCCAGGGTCCTCTGAAGACGATGCTCCAGATCTCCATGGTTCCTCTCATCAACAGTCAGTTTAATAATTATTCTCATATTAACATTAATAATACAAGTTAGAATATGAATAGTAAATGTTGTGCCTGTGCATCTCTCTGAACACATGCGTGTGCGTGCCTGTGTGTGTGTGTGTGTGTGTGTGTGTGTGTGTGTGTGTGTGTGTGTGTGTGTGTGTGTGTGTGTAGACTGGACTAAAAGAGGGGTTCAGATCCCTCTGGCTGATGGCATGGACTTTGTGAAGGAGGTGGTGGAGTATCACAACGTGAGTACTACGATCCTATATATACAGTATATACTATACATTATATCACTACAATTCTAGTGTGTACATCATAACACTTATACTACAATACTACCGGATACACTTATACTACAATACTACTGTAGATATAACATTAATAATACTGTATACAGTGTAACATTAATACTACTGTATACAAAACACACTGCTAAAATATATTATTCTATACACCGTTATATTTAAGCATACACGATAAACTATATTCCACTTCTAACACTTAGGGTTGGATGCCAATATGAGGAGAATATTTCCTCCTCCTCAGGTCTCTATTACCTCTCACAGTCTCCTCCTCAGGTCCCTCAGTCTGCTCCTCCTCCTCCTCTCTCCTCAGGGTTACATCGTGATAGGGGCCAACCTCCACTTCAGCCGGGGGCTGAGGGACATGATCGAGAACAGCATCCGTCCTGGGTGTGAGGAGACGCTGTAAACCCCCAAGACCAGCAGACCGGGACCTCCACAATCCAGGACCTGGACACCCCCCAAGACCCAGCAGAGAACGGACCTGGAACCCCACCTACTGACCCATCATAGCCTGGACCTGGACCTGGAACTGGACCCCCCCCCAAGACCCAGCAGCGAACGGACCTGGACCCCCACCTACTGACCCATCTAACTGGACCCATAACATAAGTTATGATGCACACATCACACAAACTAGTGCAATAAAAACGTGTTCAATAAAACGCAGTGTGTAGCGTCGTGTTTGAATCCATAAACGTCCTTTAATGTTCTCCACCACTAGATAGAACCTTAACCGTACCCACCAGTGTGACTACAAGGTGGAGTTAGGGTCGTAGTAACCCCACCAGTGTGACTACAAGCTGGAGTTAGGGTTGTAGTAACCCCACCAGTGTGACTACAAGGTGGAGTTAGGGTTGTAGTAACCCCACCAGTGTGACTACAAGCTGGAGTTAGGGTCGTAGTAACCCCACCAGTGTGACTACAAGGTGGAGTTAGGGTAGTAGTAACCCCACCAGTGTGACTACAAGCTGGAGTTAGGGTTGTAGTTACCCCACCAGAGTGACTACAAGGTGGAGTTAGGGTTGTAGTAACCCCACCAGTGTGACTACAAGGTAGAGTTAGGGTTGTAGTAACCCCACCAGTGTGACTACAAGCTGGAGTTAGGGTTGTAGTAACCCCACCAGTGTGACTACAAGGTGGAGTTAGGGTTGTAGTAACCCCCCAGTGTGACTACAAGGTGGAGTTAGGGTTGTAGTAACCCCACCAGAAAAAATCGAGGTAGAAGATGATTCACAGCAACTTATTTTCGTAATCTTTTAATTTACATATACAGAATACAAGAAGCAGGAAGACAATCGGAGCTTGGGAGTTGTTCAGTGTCACTGATCGTCTCATTTCATGCAGCGTGGTGGTCAGTTTGTGGTTGGGTCCGGTCTCTAGCTCCGGTCAGTAGGGCTGTCTCAGGAGGTAGCGGGAGAACATGGCGTAGGCAGCAGCGGGCTTATCAGTGGGGACCATGTGACCCGAGCCCTGCAAAGAATAAGAAAACGCAATAAAGTCCAGTTAGTTGGGGTTATGGTTGGCTAACCTAATGCCACCGCCACTGCTAGCATAGCGATTAGCCACCAGGAGTGGAGGACTTTACCTTAACGGTTAGGAAGGCGAGGTTGCTGAACTCCTTAACGAAACCGCCCACCTGGAGCCCATCCTTGTCCTGGTAGGTCCAGGTCCTCCGCTGTACCTCCACCTGAAGGGGGTGTAGGATGGGGGGGGTGAGAACTTGTATTCCTAATGATTTATACATTATTTCAAAGCTATACACCTCATGACATATTATGAAAACAACACTTTTCCTGGGATTTGGTGTTGTTTCGGGTCTCTGGTGCTCCCGCACGCATACAAACTTTGAAAAAAGTCTGTACGTGATTTTTTGAGTGAGATATGCATTTCTGAAAGTACCCCGCCTACAGTTACCAAACGAGCGAGTCAGTTCCTGCGCCCGATCCTACGTAGGAAGGGGGCACAGTTGAATATTACCTCCCACTTCCCCACTCCCCTCCAATCAGAGCATAGCTGAGATTTTGTGGACCAGCGGACGAGCAGCTCCGGCGGGGGGTAGCTCGTCGGCAGTCCGGCAGCTCAGCTCCGGGAGTACAATCCCTTTCTCCACCATTTCTCCTGCTGCCGAAGCTTCGGCCGCAGGAGAAATGGTGGAGAAAGGGATTGTACTCCCGGAGCTGAGCTGCCGGACTGCCGACGAGCTACCCCCCGCCGGACTTTTCAGCTCCCGGAGGATACCCGCCGGAGCAGCCGGGAAGCTGAGTACAATCCCTTTCTCCTCCATGTCGCGGTTCATGGACTTCAGAGATTCAAGGCCAAAGTTCCTTTCCCCCAATTCTTCTCAACGATGGCTGAGCCATCCCCCACTACGAGTACTTACTTGTGGAAGTGCCAGAGACGTCAGACGCAGTCTTTATGATTCATAATATCATCTGAGGCGCAACATAGCTTTTGGCCGTGATATTAGATATAATATAAATACCCATACATAATATTATTATATTATATTATATTATATAGATATAGAGCTCCAGGAGTCCGCAAACGGCAACATTCCCTTCTCCTCCATGCTGTGGTTCAGTCTGACAGCTCATTGGTCAATGGGCAGCAGCTCATTTGCATTAAAGCTACAGACACCAGAAACAGCGCATTGTGAAGGGACTGAAACGGATGGGAATAGCAGTAGGCGAGATTTTTTTTCCTAAAAGCTATTTCCAACAAACAGCTTCAAAAAGTTTTCTGGAACTCAAATACTATGTTTACTTGTTGGGAAAACACCATCATATTTCTCCTTTAAAGCTTTATTCATACTGATGCATCCTGATTTTAAAGCTCTATGCCTCCGGATGTTGTCTCTATGATGCTTCATATTGGAGGCCTTACACCTACTGATTTAAAGGCCTTAGACCTCCTGATTTCAAGACCTTCCACTTCCTGATTTCAAGGCCTTACACCTCCTGATTTCAAAGCCTTACACCTCCTGATTTCAAAGCCTTACACTTTCTGATTTAACAGCCTTTCACTTCCTGATGTGAAAGCCTTAAATCTGCGGATATTTAAACTGTACCTTCTGCTGCAACGACTCCACGAACCACTCGTCTCCCATGAAGTTACAGGCCATGTCGACGTCACCATTGTACACCAGGACGCGATATTGCTGGGGAGCACAAACCAGGACACAAGTTACACACAGGAGCAACGTGCTTAACCTAAACCAGCTCAGCGAGTTCTGAACGCTTGACCATGAGGCTGGACCAGCGCTAGCAATACCTACCAGGGCTCCCAGCAGCTTCAGGTACTGCTTACTGACTTCCATGTATAGACGCCCATAGTTTAGGTTCACCTCCGAGCTTTAATAAAGAAGACAAAAGCAGTCCGTTATGAGGGTCGTCTTAGCGGTTGGGATAGCTAGCATGCTACCCAGCTAGCACCTAGCCCAGGGCTACTAGCCTGGCTATTGCCAGACCAAGCTCAATCGTAGATTGCACATTGTTCTGGGGAAGCTGCCAGCTGTCATTTTCTCCAGCACAAGAGGCGTGATCAACGGGCCTAGTTCAAATGACTCTGTACGCAATTGGCTGCTCGCCGTCGCTTCCCTGTCGTCATTGTGTTAAACCAGTCAATAGCGTGGCAGGGGGAAAAGCCAGCTTGGTGATTGGCTCCCGCAAAAACCTATCGGAAGCAGAAAGAAATGTATTGCTCTTCTCCAGACCCTCCTGCGGGGCGAACTCAAATCGCAGGCAGAATGGGCGGGGCCACCCAGTCTACAGGGCCACAGGATGCAGCCCGGGTGTGTTACCTGCAGATGACCCAGGGCAGTGAGGCAGGACTGATGTGCAGAGCCGCCCTGACGTAGGCGTTGTTGAGGTAGAGGGTGGAGGGGGTGGAGTTGGTGCAGGGTGGGTCCAGCCGGACCTTCTTGTAGAGGGATGCTACACCACGCAGCTTCTGGAAACAAGTCCTTCATCAACACCAACCATAACCCAATACCTAACTATAACCCCATACCTAACCCATATCAATAACCCTTTCCCCTGACCATATCCCAAAACCATAACCCCATACCTAACCATAACCCCATACCTAACCATAACCCCATACCTAACTATAACCCCATACCTAACCCTTATCAATAACCCTTTCCCATGACCATATCCCCAAACCATAACCCCATACCTAACCCTTATCAATAACCCTTTCCCATGACCATATCCCCAAACCATAACCCCAAACCATAACCCCATACCTAACCATAACCCCATACCTAACTATAACCCCATACCTAACCCTTATCAATAACCCTTTCCCCTGACCATATCCCAAAACCATAACCCCATAGCTAACCATAACCCCATACCTAACTATAACCCCATACCTAACCCTTATCAATAACCCTTTCCCCTGACCATATCCCCATACCAAAACACAATACCTAACCTTATCTGATACCCTACCATAACCCTAAACCTAAGCCATTAGATAACCAATAACTAATTGCTTACAGTCACCCTATACCTATCCCCAAACCACAACCTAATATCGATACCATAACCCAAACTAGGACCCACCTGGTTCAACCGCTGTGTCGAGGGGTGTCTGGTGAAGCTGTTCCCCAGGTCTCTGAGAACCAGACTATCGCCATCCATCCTGGAACCACAACAACAACCAGGGTCAGTCAACCAAACCAACCAACCCTCCCACCAGAGGACCTGGTCTGTTCAGGGGGTTCGGACTCACCCAAACCTCTCGCCGACCCCCCCCGGACAGGGGGCGTACAGGTTGTACATGTTCAGGCCTGAGCTGTACACAATGGTCTGCACCTGTTCCAGCTGCAACGCGCCAGATGCCATAGCCCCAGAGGATGGAGGGAGGAGGGAAACTCTAGAGTTAGAGTCCATGCAGAGCAGCAATTCCCAACAAGCAAAGTACACAATACTAGTGAGGACATTTACATTTAGCAGACGCTTTTATCCAAAGCGACTTGCAATAAGTAGATTTGACAGAAGATAGAGAAACAACAATATATCTCTGTCGGTACAGTAAGGGTGTACCGTCAGAGATAACAAGGGCCAGGCACTCACAATCGCTAGGTTAACCCATTCCCCGTGTACAACAAAGAAAGACGTAGGGGAACACGGTAGTTTCTAGTGAGGACGTACGCTGGTGGAGCAGGTGAAGTTGTGGTTGTTGTAGAAGTCACAGCTTCCCTTACTACAACAGAAAGTCTGCAGATTGGCCCAGAGCTGGTTGCCAAGGAGACCATGGTAGTACGCAAAGTACACCAGGGAGTTGTCGTTCAGCTCGTAGCTGGCCATCCCGTTGCCAACGGCGATACCCTGGGAAGAGACAGAACATCAACCACCACACAACGGGAGCCGCGAGGCGCCATGACAACCGCGAGGCGCCATGACAACTGCGAGGCGCCATGACAACCGAGAGGCAACCATGACAACCGAGAGGCAACCATGAGCAAGACAGGATCGTTACCAAGGCACACGTGCCATCGTCCATCATAACATCACATCCACACATAATACATCTATATACAATAACATCTCCGTGACACCACATCATAACATCTCCACCACACCACATCACAACATCTCCACCGCACCACATCACAACATCTCCACCGCACCACATCACAACATCTCCACCGCACCACATCACAACATCTCCACCGCACCACATCACAACATCTCCACCACACCATAACATCTCCACCATAACATCCCAGAGCGGCAGAGAGGTGGCACCTGGAGGTTGAGCGTGGGGTCCTCCATCACCCTCTCTGCCAGGGTGGGGATGTAGATCCCTGCGTAGCTCTCTCCCGTCAGGAACAGCTGGTTCTTGCTGTACTCTGGGAAGAGGTTGAAGAACTGCTTCAAGGCCAGGTAGTTGTTCATGGACACCTGGGGAGGAGAAGACCGAGACCTGAGACCCTGCAGAACACACCTGCAGCATGGATCACAACCCCGATCCCTCTGGAGCCTTGCTGTGGCGCAGTGAGTGACGCAACACACGCACATCTGCGTAGTGGCCATGGACTTCAAGAGGTACTGGTCTAAAATACTACCTTGAAATCCAGAATTGACTTTGAATCTAATCGTGTACGCAAGAATCTAAATCTTAATAGTGAGAATCTCAAAGATTCCCAAGCCCAGTGATGGCCCAGAGCAGACTATTTATCACATTGAATAGATAAATATCCTGGTGTATAAGCGTTGTAGTCATTTTATCTAATGTTTTGACAAGACCATGGATTTTCCACTTCCTTCAGAACAGAAAGAGGAAACGTACCTCTGTGTCGTTGGTGATGTAGTTTTTATCATCGGAATAAGAAAAGCCGACCCCTGCTGGTGACTCCAAGTACAGCATGTTGGAAATCTAAAGGACAAAGCTCAGTCAAACTCTTTGCATGGGAGAGGTCATCATAGAGGTCAAAGAGGTGTCAAAGGTCAACTCACTTTATTCCAGGAGTAGGGGTTGTACTCCAGGGACACGCCGTCATCCTGGATCTGAAAGAAACAACCACATTACTCCTGGTATACTGGTCTGACCTACAATGGTCTGAGCTACACTGGTCTGAGCTACACTGGTCTGAGCTACACTGGTCTAGAGGTCCACTGGTCTGAGCTACACTGGTCTGAACTACACTGGTTTTGGGCTACACTGGTCTTTAGGTCCACTGGTCTGAGGTCCACTGAGAGGGATTAGCACCAGGGAGCATCTCACTAATAGGAAGCAAGGAAGGAGCTGGGATGCAGCAGGGAGCTTCAGAGGGATCTAGGAGGGTGCAGGGAGCTAGGAGGTTTCTAGGAGGCAGCAGGGAGCTAGGAGGGATCTAGGTGGGAGCTAAGGAGGCAGCACGAGGACTCACCAGGAAGGGCCCGTGTTCGGTCAGCATCCCGTCCAGAGAGCTGCAGCCGGGGCCCCCGTTCAGCCACAGAACCACCGGGTCTTTGGCTGGGTTCAGCTGGGACTCCACGAACCTGGAGGACACAGACAGAGGAGGTTTCAGAGCAGTACATACATAGATAGTGTAAGGGCCCCTAACATACATACAGTGTAAGCCCCCCCCCCCCCCCCCCCCGAGCTGTAGTGCAGGTGTATTGTCTCGTGGGGTATGTGTGTGTGTGGGCGAGAGAGGAAGAGACTACAGTCAGGTGTCAGAGTACTGAATAGCATTGCAGAGGGGGTGGTGCGTGTGTCTGTTCTCCTACAGTCAGGCGTCAGTACTGACCAGTAGTGCAGGTGTTTGTTGTTGGCTACGGTCAGGTATCCAGAGTACTGCTTGAAGGCAGCCTGCTTGCTGAGACCGGGGAGGTAGACCACCTCGTCTCCTTGGGGAGCCGCCTCCGACCCCAGCAGCAGCAGCAGCGCCAGCAGCAGGACGAACATCTGGAACATCTGGGACGGACACACAGCAGCAGGAAGCAGATCGTTAGCCTCACAGCATCATGGCCCAAGTCATATTTTAAGGGTCATCTTGTATTTAGCGTAAAAAATGCCCAAGTCAATAGCTGAGCTATTTAGATAGTGATCGTGGAATGTAAACAGCACTCTGATTGGATAGGATATAGCCAATGAGGCGCAGTGAATCAATAGTAGATAGCAGTGAATCAGAGTTAGTAGAGTGGAGTCACATTTGGCCAAAATATGATTTAGGCAATTATGCTAGGAGGCTAAGGATTTGGTAGTTTTGTTATTTTTTCTTTAAATATTATATTAAATATTAAAGAATAAAATACTCGTTTGGATGTACTTACGATTATTCAAAGTTTGAGATTATTTTTTTCGGGCGCCCCGAATACAAACCAATGCTGCTTTAGGTAAGATTCATGAGCTGTATTGAGATGGAGCAGAAAATAACCAAATAGAGCAAGTATCTAGAACATATCAACCATCCTCTCTACGTTTTACGGGATTAATAAAGAATCAGCTCCACACTTTCGAAGTGCTGCACGTCACAGACCTGTGATTGACAGGCAAGATCAAAGACCAAACAGGGAAGAGATGCTCCGAGGCCATCTTAAATCTAAGGGGTCTCAAACGGTCAAGTGAGCAGACAAGAACATATTCTCACAGAGTCATCTTTTATCACTAATAGCTGACGGATAGCTTTCGCATTTCTAACACATTGCACTCAAAGACTACTCTTAAATCTTACCTACAACACCTTTAACCACCTTTAGTGTGACATCAAACATAATACAACAACGTAGACCAGGTAGAGATCTGGCGGACTGAAAACACGTTTAAGAGTTTTAAAGTGGAAGCACTTTAAAAAAGTTGAAACAATGTGGAAGCATTTTGAAAACATTAGTCATTGTCTTCTGTCCCGGAAACACTGCCGTGAAATAAACACATTTTCTGATGAATATGCTCCGTTTACAGTTTAAGGTTTAGTATTATAAGGTAATCTGTCCGCTTTACCAATTAAGCAGCACGCTAATGAATTAACAGCCGTTTTAAACATGTAAACCGTTTCCGTCGCCTCACCTCGTCTCCAAACTTCCTCATGTGTACCACCACAAATCACGTGACCAATACAGGTCAGCTGATGTATATATGACCCACGTGACCAAGCGTTCCGTATACAGCAACAACGTGATCAAGCGTCCAGCTGCTCCAGAGCAATCATCTACCAAATTGCGCTGATCTGCTCAATAAAGGAACCACGTGATACAGCAATCACATTCCCACGGAGCCTCCTATAAAGATGATTTGGTTTGGTTTGATTTTCAGACCAAAGATATTTATCAAGTCTAAGAAAATACTTTAGACCGTGATAAAACAAATAGGAATACATTTATCAGCTACTGCTGTCTGTCTATGTGTCTATCTATCACTATCTGTCTTTCTGTCTATCTATCACTACCTGTCTGTCTGTCTACCTATCTATCACTGTCTGTCTGTCTATCTTTCACTATCTGTCTGTCTATCTATCACTATGTGTTTGCCTGGCTTTCTATCTATCTATCTATCTATCTATCTATCTATCTATCTATCTATCTATCTATCTATCTATCTATCTATCTATCTATCTATCTATCTATCTATCTATCCATCCATCCATCCATCCATCCATCCATCCATCCATCCATCCATCTCTATTGCTGTCTCTCCCCCTCAATGTTAAATTGTAATTGCTTTATTGTATGGCCAAAATAGAGCAAAAAAATGTCATGGTTATTATTAATTCAGTTTCTATGTAAAATAAATGATATAACTTCAGGTAAAATAACTGCAGGAGGTACACAGTATTTAAAAACCTTAAATGCAGTATTTAAACTTTATTCATTAATCAGTAAAACAAGCGCCCCATACAATAATTTTTAACACCACCCTTACAGAATGGATTTCATGTCATTATTTTTACATAATTAATCATTACACTAATTAAGTGTTAGTTCGCTGGTGTGTTGATAGGAGGGCTAGTATCAGAGACAAAAATGTACATACAATTGGAGCTCAGGAAAGATAAATATGTATATATTTAGAAGAGTGGCTTGAACGTAATATTATTAATAATTGTATAATACATGTATCAGCCATTGAGTCTCTTTACAGTCCAGGACAATCATATGGTGGTTTCAGCACTTGTTGGAAATCATAACGCACTCAATAAATCACTAGCTAAATAGTACAAGCCTAGCCACCGCAAGGTTACTAGCTAATAGCAGCTAGGCCCCGCTAGCAGCTGGCCGCAGCTAGGTCCTGCTAACAGCTGGCCACAGCTAAGCTACTAGCTAGTAGCAGTTATGTCCTGCTGACACCTCGCCACCGATGGGCTTCCATCTAGTAGAACCTAGGTCATGCTAAATGATAGCCACTAGATTATACATATAATATTTGTGCTTGTTATACAGATGTGGATATTCAATAATAATCCTTGGTGGTTAAAATGATTCTTGTGAAAACACTATTAGACCAATGATTTAAAAGGAGGATTCCTAATCAGAATCCGCCATTTAAAATATGACTTGAATATTAAATACAATTTACATCATGCAAACAATGATGCAGCAGGTATGACTGTAGAGGCTCAATCTTTTGAATTCAGTTGAGCATGAAAAATAACATAAATAAAAACAATTACCGGTTTGGTGCCCTCCCAATGGTGTCATGATATATATATATATATATATATATATATATATATATATATATATATATATATATATATATATATATATATATATATATATATATATGCATACATACATATATACATACATACATACACATTTTTAGACACCCAAAGACACATTACAAGACAAAATACAGGAATAAAAACAAAACAAAATAACAATATAAGGTTACATAAAAGGATTTAAAAGCCAATACAATCCAATACAAATGAAGAGGCAGAAATTTGACTATATATATATATATATATAAAAAAAAACATTCATACAACCGGTTATTAAACTAATCCAGAAAAGTTTAATTCAAGAGGAAATGCAAGTGAGTCAACATCACCCTAAATACATTTACTATTCACCATGAATGACCATTAGACTGCTCTAGACAGCAGAAGAGTACTGCAGTACCTGAGTATGGTGCTCATTGGCATATTAGTGTTAGCTGATGTTCCTATGATGCTAGCATTCCTGATCCATTAGTTAGCCAAAGGTCCTGTGGGAGGAGCCCACTTGGCTGGGGCAAGGGGGTGTGCCCTATAGTCAAGGGCGTGTCCGCGAGGAGGGGGCGTGTCCTATCGACATTATGTGTCCTGTGTAGCGGCTTCTTGGTGAAGTGGGCGTGTCCTGCATAGGCGGCGTATACTGTGGAGTGGGTGTGTTGGGTTGAGGGGCGGGACCTGTGGATGGGCAAGATGGGGAGGGGTCGTGTTCTGTGGAGGGGGTGTGTCCTGTTAAGGGGCGGGGCCATTGGATGGGGGCGTGTTCTGTGGAGGGCATGGGGTGTGCCCTGTCGAGGGGGCGTGTCATATGTCCATCTCTCGTCAAACATTCAACACTTTAGAAGACGAAGTCTTTCTCTTCTTTCAGAGCAAGTTTGTTATCAACTGCCCCCTATCAACTGAGCAAGTTTGTTATCAAGAGTCTGGTCTGCTCTGTTCTGGTTTATTCCAGTCTGGTCTGGTCTGTTCTGGTCTAGTCTGGTCTGGTGTAATCTAGTTTGGGCTGGTCTAGTTGGGTTTTATCTAGTTTGGTCTAATCTAGTTTGTGCTGGTCTAGTTTGCTGTAGTTTGGCCTAGTTTGGTGTGGTCTGTTCTAGTCTAGTCTAGTTTGGTCTAATCTAGTTTGTCCTGGTCTGGTCTAGTTGGTCCTGGTCTAATGTAGTTTGTTCTGGTCTGGTCTGGTCTAGTTGGTACTGGTCTAATCTAGTTTGTTCTGGTCTGGTCTGGTCTAGTTGGTACTGGTCTAATCAAGTTTGTTCTTGTCTAGTCTGGTCTAGTCTAGTTTGTTCTGGTTGGGTCCGGTCCTACTTGTTTTTGTTCCAGGCTCTCTCTCCCGAGGCAGAGTGGGGTAAGGGAGCAGGATGCTCAGCGTCACTGTCTGATTGGCCCTCTGCGCTGAAGGGGCGGGCCTTAGTGCTGCGGTCTCCGCCCCCCGGACGTGCAGAGGAGGAGGGGCAGTACTCCTGGTTCTCCTGGGCGGGGGAGAGGGAGGAGCCACTGAGGGAGCCTTCCAGCTCCTCGTTGTACACCTCCTCCTCTGCTATCTCTCCCCTCCTCTGCCTTCTCCCCTCGCCATTCTCCTCCCCTCCTCTCTCACCTCCTCCGTCAGCTCCTCTCTCCCCTCCTCTGTCACCTCCTCCTTCAGCTCCTCTCTCCCCTCCTCTCTCTCTTCCTCTGTCACCTCCTCTCTCCCCACCTCTGTCCCCTCCCCTCTCCCCTCCTCTCTCCCCTCCCCTCTCCCCTCCCCTCTCCCCTCCTCTCTCCCCTCCTCTCTCCCCTCCTCTCTCCCTCCCTCTCTCCCCTCCCCGCTCCCCAGCGCTCAGTCTGTGAGGTCTCCTGTCGTTAGGGGGAGGAGGTGGGAGTCGAACCAGGGACCCGTCTCCGACCGGACTTGGAGTGTTGCCTTGGCTACGCTGGCTCAGGGGCAGGGCTTGTTGATGGACCTGGGAGCTGATTGGCTGCCAGGAGGTGGAGGGGGGGCTGGTGAAGGGCGGGAGGGGGATGGAGCTGGAACGGATGACGTTGGTGATGTCACTGGGGCACGGCCTGCAGAGACAGCAGCTAGTTAATACACAACTAGTTCAATACAACTAATTAATACACAACAAGTTCACTACAACTAGTTAGTAAACAACTGGTTCTCTACAACTAGTTTATACACAACAAGTTAACCTTAACTAGTTAATACACCACTATTTAACCTTAACTAGTTAATACACAACTAGTTCAATACAACTAATTAATACACAGCAAGTTCACTACAACTAGTTAGTATACAACTGGTTCTCTACAACTAGTTTATACACAACAAGTTAACCTTAACTAGTTAATACACCACTATTTAACCTTAACTAGTTAATACACAACTAGTACAATACAACTAATTAATACACAGCAAGTTCACTACAACTAGTTAGTATACAACTGGTTCTCTACAACTAGTTTATACACAATAAGTTAACCTCAACTTGTTAATACCCCACTATTTAACCTTAACTAGTTAATACACAACTAGTTGAGTACAACTAGTTAATACACAACTAGTTTGCTACAACTAGTTCACTACCACTAGATAATACACGGCCTGCACAGACAGCAGCTAGCTAATACACAACAAGTTCACTACAACTAGTTAATACACGGCCTGCAAAGACAACAACTAGTCAAAACTAGTTCCATTATTCAGTCATACCTCATGATACATTATTTAAGAATCATTATTCATTGTGTCATTCCTCATGATCATTATTCATTGTATCATTAATAATGAATTGACTGAAGTAAAACAGTGCCATTTCTAAAGCCAACCTGTATTAAGCAGTTAAGTACTCTAACGTGATTGGCTGCAGTGCTGGGACTCACCTGGCTGATTGGTTCCTCTCCAGGTGATCCACAGGGCTCTGGTAGGGGGGGGCGGGCTCCTTGGAGCCAAAGTAGGCGTCGGTCTCTGTCTGGGGGATTCCCATTCGTTGGATGTACAGGTTGACCAGGAAGTCCAGCTTCCTCTCCATGGACAACACCTTCACACCAAAGAGATTTATTAAGAATAAGAACTAGATAATACACTTAAATAGTACGTGTACACTTATACGTAGCACACCGCAGCCATGTAAGCAGTTTTAGCGGTCAGTGTTAGCAATGTTTCCTGTTTCTCGAGTGAATAGTGTTAGCAGTGTTAGCGGTTAGCATTAGCAGTATATCAGCTAGCCTTAGCATTGTTAGCAGTTTGTGTCCTGTTCTCTGGGTGTTTTTAGCGGGGTTAGCGGTTAGCAGCTCGCGTTACCTGTTTCTCCACCTTTCCCAGGCGTCCCATCATGCTCGGGTCCTCAGTGCTCTCCTCATTGGCTGCTTTGGGACGTTCCTTGTCAGGGATTGGCCGGTCCTTGTCGGTGGGCTGCTGGCCCCTGCCTACGATCTGGTCCACTCTGGCGACACACAGACACACAGTCTCTCTACCTGCTCGTCCACGGGCAGGACGAGAGAACGGGCAGGGGGGAGGACAGAACGATGGGGACGTGAACACAGCCTAGCTGGGAGCTCCGCTGTGATTGGTCCCTGTGACGACCGGGGCAGGCGGCCAGGCAGGCAGGTTAGAGATCTACCAGTCCCTCAGTCTACAGCCTGCTCCTTCTGCTGATTGAGATATAGGTGTTGGGGTGATGGGAGGTGTTGTGTTGATTACAGACGTTGAGCTGATTTTGTGTTAATTATGTTGTGAACAGACATGTCTTGCTTAGAGACGTTGTGCAAATGTGTAATGTAAAATGTTGTGATTAGAGGTGTTGTGATGACTAGAGGTTATGTTGTGTTTAGAGATGTTTTGTTGTGTTGATGAGAGATGTTGTGCTGTGAGGATTAGATATGTTGTGTTGTGTTGATGGGAGATGTTGTGTTGTGAGGATTAGATAGGTTGCGATGTGTTGATGAGAGATGTTGTGATGTCATAGGTTGGACTGGTAGGTCTCCTCTGATTGGTTGATACGGTCCATAGCAGCTGTCTAATTGGGAGTGATGTCATGCACTGTGTTTCTGATGAGACAGACACACAGTGGAGACTTACGGACAGCAGCTGTCCAATCAGAAGAGTCCAGGAAGTGGGAGAACTGCCCTGATTGGACAGAAGCAGAAGCTGAACAGGCCATTGGTTGTGTCAGTGGACCGGCTGCCTCTGATTGGTTCACCCGGTCTAGAACCATTTTTATTCAGATTTGGCCAAGCCTACTGACAAAATGTCTGCCAAACTGCTGGCGAATTTGGAGAGGTGCATCCTGGGAGTCCTGACCTGGAGAACACGGGGGACTCCTTGAGGGAGCGCTGACGGCGTGGAGTAGAGGGGCCCGTACCCCCCCCCACGATCACATCTATCCTGTTAACACAACAACACAACACAACACAATACACGACACCACGATCACAGCTATCCTGTTAACACAACAACACAACACAATACACGACACCACGATCACAGCTATCCTGTTAACACAACAACACAACACAATACACGACACCACGATCACAGCTATCCTGTTAACACAACAACACAACACAATACACGACACCACGATCACAGCTATCCTGTTAACACAACAACACAACACAATACACGACACCACGATCACATCTATCCAGTTAACACAACAACACAACACACAATACACAACACAGCACACAAAAGAGCGATCACATCCATCCTGTTAACACAACAACACACCACAACACAACATACAACACCACGATCACATCTATCCTGTAAACACAACAACACAACACACAATACACAACACGACATATCACACA
>NC_136945.1:19632296-19654796 GCF_949987615.1 Pollachius pollachius | reverse complement strand
TTGACCTACAAAAGTCTGGATTCCGCTATAAAAAGGATGAATAGAGACGGCCCCACAACGGATCCTAGGGGAACCCCACTTATTTAACGGATCGGTTTAGTGCTGATCCAGACAGTCCGACCCAGTGAGGTCAATCAATACACTCTGATCCATGGTATTGAAATCAGCCCTAACATCCAATAATAGTAGAACTGAGATTGTTCCAAGCGTATGTAATTTAAAACCTTTACAGAGGCGATCGGTGCTGTGCCGGGGTGGAATTGAAAGATGTCCACGTTGTTGTAGCATGTACACACGCACACACACACACACAGACACACAGACACAGACACACGCACACGCACGCACACACACACACACACACACACACACACACACACACACACACACACACACAGACACAGACCCACGCACACGCACGCACGCACACACACACACACACACACACACACACACACACACACACACACACACACACAGACACACACACACAAACACACACACACACATAAATGTAAGCTATGACTGCATAATAATAACAATAATCTGCATAAATGTATACCTCTACTTATTATATCTACACTAAAAATACCATCAAGTATTTAACTCAGCATTTTAAATATAAAAATAAATAACCAATATAAAACTATTAAAATATTAAATAAATTAGTAATTAATAAATAACTTAAATATTTCACAATGAGATTATCTATCAAATATAGAACTATTAAATACAGAACTCTACAGTCTACCTTGTGGGGAGAGTTTCAACATAAACATCCACATGAACATAAGTCCTACTGCAGGCCTACAAGGACCTACAGTGTTTTCTGCTGCCTACGCAGGTTATCAATAATTCCATCAACCATCAATACAGGCTGTAGGCCAACATAATTATTATCAATGATTAAATTATGAGCGATAACAGCTTCCGTGCATAATCGATGCGTTTGAGTGATAAATATCCTGGACGTGATGAATGATGGATAGTTTCGGGTACCTGCTATGAGCAGAGCTCCGTCTCGGTGAGACTCAGTCCCCCCGGCCTCCAGCCCAACGAAGCCCACCTTCAGCTTCTTCTGGTCGGCTTGGGCGTCTGGGAACACCCCGCCGTTCCGGGACTTGTGAACCATGCTTCCGCCGGCAGAACGACACCGGGGATGGAGACACCAGCGTCCGCCTAGTGTCCACGGAGAAACCACATCGATATGATCAGCGGACCTGGAGGAAGCCTAGTGATACATGATGCACAGCGGTCCAGAAGCATCACAACCCGCGGCGAAAGAAGAGGAGGAGAGGAGGAGAGAGAGGTAGAGTGTGAGAGAGAGAGAGAGAGAGAGAGAGGTAGAGTGAGAGAGAGAGAGAGAGAGAGAGAGAGAGAGAGAGAGAGAAAGAGAGAGAGCGAGAGAGAGAGAGAGAGAGATGCCAGGTGGGACGGCAGAATTAATTATCAGCATTATTCTATTTCACCTTGCCGACATCCTGTCACGTGACCCAGTCAGATTGAAAACAAATATGGTTATACACACACAAACATGTATAGTAAATAATATAATATATATAATTTTATGAAAAATAATATATACAATATATATATACAAATATATTTTTATCTATACAGTAAATATATAAATATCAAATTGTGTGAAATATAGCAAATATCATTTTATGAAATATAATATATTTATCAATGTGTAAATCATGTTCTGGTCAATATAACTATAATTTCAGTTATATAACTATTAATGTGGCTTATACTTATATTGAGCTTTATTAATAACAGCCCTATAATTATAACATACCAGATAGCATATTATAGATTATTAACAGCCCTATCATAACATGTATATTAGATACATTAACATCCTATCATTACATTCCAAATAGGAGACTATATATTTATTAATGAGAACCCTATCATTACAACATGTATAATGCTATTGATACTTTAATAACATGTATAAAAGCCATCGTAACACACCATAAGAGCCATCGTAACACACCATCAAGATTATAGACTTTATTAAGAACAGCCATTTCATTATAACATGTATAATCCTATAGTCTTTATTAATAACAGCCCTATCATTATAAACACACCATATTGAATACTATAGATCCTCATGATATATAATAATGCCGTATCAAAACCCTATGATGATTCTAGCTTTCTATCTCCTCCTCCTCCTGCTCCTCCTGCTCCTCCTCCTGCCCCTCCTGCTGCGGACTTCAACACCCGGAGAGCTGATCTCCTCCTCCTGCTCCTCCTGCTGCAGACTTCAACACCCGGAGAGCTGATCTCCTCCTCCTGCTCCTCCTGCTGCAGACTTCAACACCAGGAGAGCTGATCTCCTCCTCCTGCTCCTCCTGCTGCAGACTTCAACACCAGGAGAGCTGATCTCCTCCTCCTGCTCCTCCTGCTGCAGACTTCAACACCAGGAGAGCTGATCTCCTGCTCCTGCTCCTGCTGGCGCAGTCTTAAACACCAGGAAGGCTGACCTCCTCCTCCATCTTCTTGCTACTTCTCCTTCTCCTTCAATCTTTTAACACCAGTAGGGTTGATCTCCTTCTCCTGCAGTCTTAAAACAAGAGAGCTGATCTCTTCCTCTTCCTCCTCCTCCTCCTCTAGTCTTAAAAACACCAGTAGGGTTGATCTCCTCCTCTCTCCTCCTGCGCTAGGAGCGGATCCATCCATCCTGTATCTGCTGGCTCTTGCGGTTCTCTCCCGTCTCCTCCACCTCCTTCTTATTCTCCTCCTGCTCCTTCTGGTCCGCCTGCTTCAGCTTCTCTTCCACCTCCTCAGGAACCTGCACCTCCAGCAGGTTCTCCATGCCCTCCTCCGGCTCGTCACCGATCAGAACCTTCAGACAGGATGACATCATACTAGGTTGTGGCCTGTCTTTCTCTCGATATAGATCTAGAACATATAGATATAGATGCATCTATATTTATAACATGGCTCTTCTCAGTGCTGTGGAAACGTTCCGATCACTTGCATGGGCCTTCCCGACTTCCGGCGGTGAACTATTTTTTGATAATTGACCGTTGCTAAGCGCATAATGACCGCTGTCAAGGAAATGGGATTTTTTTTGCCTCAGATTCAAGTCTTTGGTATCACTCCGCAAGTAGTCCGGTAACTTATCAACCCCATTGTGTTCGGTTGCTAAGCGACTTCAACGTACTTGGCGGACTATATCTCTGTGGATCAACACTACGAACGGTACTTCTAAAAAGGGTTATTTTTTTCGTATTGTCAAGTAGCCATGTAATGGCTACCTTCAGGGCGAAGCACCACACCCCCGCTTTGCGTCGGTGTCCGGTTCGCCCTGTCAGGTCTTATTTTCCCGATAATGACCGGTGTTCTATACATTATCCCTTACGTAACCTTGAGCCTACCCAGCACCTCCCACCCTGCTCCGCTGCTCCCCCCCCCGCCCCGGTGACCGGGGGCCCCTCGAGTCTGAATCGAGGCCCCGCCACTTGCCTGCGGCACCGAGGCATCTCCTCTGGCCTTCATCAGGTCTGCTTGTCCTTGGGGATTTCCAGGATTGCCCCAGAAGACGTCTGTGATTTACAGTCCCAGGAGCGGGTGAGTTAACGAGTTAACGCTCCAGGGATCGGGCCGTAGATGAAACCATCTTCATTGTGCGGGGGAGACTGACTTGGGGGAGACTGACTTGGGGGAGACTTGTCTGGACAGAAGCCTGCTTGTTCAGGTATCAGCTTAGTATGTGTGGGTCCTAGCTGCTTGAGTTTTATATATTATTCTACATAATATTATACATCATGATGCTTTTAACCTTCATATTAGATTATATTTCTATATAATGAAATCATTTAATGTATTTTTGTATCATGCATAATTTATGTATGATGATTATATTATTGATGACTGATCATAAATTGAAGACTAATCATTTATTGATTATTGATCATATTGATGGATTGATGGAAGTATTGATTACCTGCACCAGGTTCTCGCAGGCAGCACTGACGTTTGCGTCCTTCTCCCAGCGATGGAGCTCTCGTATGATTGGATAAACGTTGTTCTTCTTCAGCGTCTGCCGGCCAGGTTTAGTTGCTGTTAACTACAGAACAAAACAGTTAGTTAAGATTGAGTTGTTTCATTTATTACAGAACAACCAGTAGATGTTGTGCCACTATTAGTGTTCGTACCAGTGAGGTCCTACCAGTAGCTGTGTTCGTACCAGTGAGGTCCTACCAGTAGCTGTGTTCGTACCAGTGAGGTCCTACAAGTAGCTGTGTTCGTACCAGTGAGGTCCTACCAGTAGCTGTTTTCGTACCAGTGAGGTCCTACCAGTAGCTGTATTCGTACCAGTAGGGTACTTTCAGTAGTAGTTTTAGTACCAATAAGGTCACACCAGTATCAGTGTTTGTACCATCAGAGGTTGTACCAGTAGTACCATTGGAAGCGTTAGTACCAGTATTGGTTGTACCAGTAGCAGTATTAGTACCAGTAAGGTCACACCAGTAGCAGTACCATCAGAGGGTCAATACAACCAGTCGTACCAGTAGCAGTGTTTCCAGCAGTAACTTGCGGATGTCTGGGTCCTGTTCTCTGGTCTTGTCATCAGGGAGGTACTGGAGGTCCACAGGAAGTCCTGAAACACAGTGAGGTCCGGACCCAGAAGAGGTTCAGGAAGGTTTCAGTGTGAGTGTGAACAAGTTTGAGAACAGATGGTAGATCTAGAGGAGCTAGATCTAGAGGAGGAGCTAGATCTAGAGGAGCTAGATCTAGAGGAGGAGCTAGATCTAGAGGAGCTAGATCTAGAGAAGGAGCTAGATCTAGAGAAGGAGCTAGATCTAGACTAGGTAGATCTAGAGCAGGTAGATCTAGAGGAGGAGGGGGTAGATCTAGAGGAGGAGGGGGTAGATCTAGAGGAGGAGGGGGTAGATCTAGAAGAGGAGGGGGTAGATCTAGAGGAGGAGGGGGTAGATCTAGAGGAGGAGGTAGATCTAGAAGAGGAGGGGGTAGATCTAGAGGAAGAGGGGGTAGATCTAGAGGAGGAGGGGGTAGATCTAGAAGAGGAGGGGGTAGATCTAGAGGAGGAGGGGGTAGATCTAGAAGAGGAGGGGGTAGATCTAGAGGAGGAGGGGGTAGATCTAGAGGAGGAGGGGGTAGATCTAGAGGAGGAGGGGGTAGATCTAGAAGAGGAGGGGGTAGATCTAGAGGAGGAGGGGGTAGATCTAGAGGAGGAGGGGGTAGATCTAGAGGAGGAGGGGGTAGATCTAGAAGAGAAGGGGGTAGATCTAGATGAGGAGGGGGTAGATCTAGAAGAGAAGGGGGTAGATCTAGAAGAGGAGGGGGTAGATCTAGAGGAGGAGGGGGTAGATCTAGAGGAGGAGGGGGTAGATCTAGAGGAGGAGGGGGTAGATCTAGAGGAGGAGGGGGTAGATCTAGAGGAGGAGGGGGTAGATCTAGAGGAGGAGGGGGTAGATCTAGAAGAGGAGGGGGTAGATCTAGAAGAGGAGGGGGTAGATCTAGAGGAGGAGGGGGTAGATCTAGAGGAGGAGGGGGTAGATCTAGAGGAGGAGGGGGTAGATCTAGAGGAGGAGGGGGTAGATCTAGAAGAGGAGGGGGTAGATCTAGAAGAGAAGGGGGTAGATCTAGAGGAGGAGGGGGTAGATCTAGAGGAGGAGGGGGTAGATCTAGAGGAGGAGGGGGTAGATCTAGAGGAGGAGGGGTACCTTCGTTCTCCTCCTCACTGAGTTCTTCTGGTCCGGCTAACGGCAGCAGGAGGAATGGAAGCACGTCCACATCGTCACCCAGCATCCAATCATGACAAGCTGCACAGAATGACATCACTCAGCAGCCAATCATGAGACGCTACACAGAATTACAGCATCCCCGATGTATTGTAGAATGTTTATAGTGTATTTTAAGGAGTATAATAGTGAGTTACTGTAGTGGAGGCAGCAGTTGTATTTTAGTATGTATAGTGTGTATTATGGTGTGTGTATTGTAATAGTGAGTATAATAGTGAGTTACCGTGGTAATATAGTGTGTGTATTGTAATAGTGAGTATAATAGTGAGTTACCGTGGTCGAGGCAGCAGTTGCGTATCGTTGCGATGACTCCTCCCCTCCTGGTGGCCGACGCCTCGTAGCTGAGAAATGGCAACAACCTCTTGATGACACACCTAGAGCACACACACACACGCACACACACACACACACACACACACACACACACACAGTCATCATCATATCAATACAATACAATTATCACATTATTACTACACATTATTTTAGACATGTTTGGGTCCAGGATGGGTGTGTGGTTCATTACCACATCACTATCCCATCATTATCATTATCACATCCCTTTGACATCATTATCACATCCCTATGACATCATTATCATATCACTATCTTATCATTATCACATCGTTATCACATCAGACCTGTGTGGGTCCAGCATGACGGCGCGGTGGTCGGGGAGCTGGCTGAGGTTGGACAGCAGGGGGCCCAGGTAGTGCAGCGACGCCATCTTGTTGAACCCTTCAGTACAGAACATGTCTACCAGCTGCACCACGCTCACTTCCTGCTGCACCATCGCCTGCACAGGAAACAGGAAGTAGACTATTGACGCAAGAAACCCACCTAGAGAACAGTTTGGGGGTACACCCACCTAGAGGACTGTTTGGAGGTACACCCACCTAGAGGTCAGTTTGGGGGTACAACCACCTAGAGGACAGTTTGGGGGTACACCCCCCTAGAGGACAGTTTGGGGGTACACCCACCTAGAGGATCAGTTCTGGGGTACACCCACCTAGAGGAGGGTTTGGGGGTACACCCACCTAGAGAGGGGTTTGGGGTACACCCACCTAGGGGACTGTTTGGAGGTACACCCACCTAGAGGTCAGTTTGGGGGTACAACCACCTAGAGGACAGTTTGGGGGTACACCCCCCTAGAGGACAGTTTGGGGGTACACCCACCTAGAGGATCAGTTCTGGGGTACACCCACCTAGAGGAGGGTTTGGGGGTACACCCACCTAGAGAGGGGTTTGGGGTACACCCACCTAGGGGACAGTTTGGGGTACACCCACCTAGAGGACAGTTTGGGGGTACACCCATCTAGAGGAGGGTTTGGGGGTACACCCACCTAGGAGACAGTTTGGGGGTACACCCACTTAGATGAGGGTTTGGGGGTGCACCCAACTAAAGGAGGGTTTGGGGGTACACTCACCTAGTGGAGGGTTTGGGGGTACACCCACCTAGAGGAGGGATTGGGGGTACACCCACCTTGAAGAGGGTTTGGGGGTACCCCCACCTAGAGGACAGTTTGGGAGTGACCCCCACCTGGAGAAGGGTTTGGGGGTACACCCACCTTGGAGACGGTGTTGCAGGTGGGACGGTGGCGGGTCAGGTTGGAGAGGATTGTGCAGATTTGGTCCGTGAACATGAACTGTGGATCCTGGAGGTTCTTCAACAAACCAGGGAGAACATTGGCTCGATTCACCAACACCTGGAGACAGAGGGGGATGGAGAGACAGGTGAAATAGAGACAGAGTGACCTTATAGGGAGGGAGTGTGGGTGTGTGTCACACACTACGGTGCACTACTTAGGGCGTCACCATATTGAAATGTCCAGAGAAATCTGGTTACCTTGTTACATAGTGCACTACTTCATACCCACAATCCACCATACAAGCATTATAACTGATGTAGGGCTGGGCGATTAATCGAATTTCCATCTCGATTTCGATTTTAGCGTCAAACGATCAAAATTAACAATCGCGTTTTCAATATATATTTTTTCCTTTTAAAAAAAGAAAAGAGTGTTTTTGAGAGAGACATGCTGAATAAATACATCATGTTTTCAAACTCAAAAAATAATTGTTTGAATAATCGTGATTTCAATATTGACCAAAATAATCGTGATTATGATTTTTTCTATAATCGAACAGCCCTAAACTGATGTACACTTATTGCCTCACTAGATCCCATGATGTATAGCAGTTTTTGCACCATGTTTGATTGGGATTATGCTTTCTTTACACCGGTTCTCGCCAATGGAGTTCCAGTGAATACTCCAGATACGCTTTACCTAAATGGTGCGCTGCGTAGCTGTGGTGTGGGAGGGCATGGCCTGGCGTTAACTGGGGAGCATCAGACGCAGCTGGAGGAGAAGAGCATGTTGAGGTCTGAGGACCTAAATCCTGACAAGGTGATGTGCTCTCTCTCTGACAGGAAGGCATGTTCCTACTTGGCGGTCGGAGTTACACCATGATTTGACCAAAGAACCAAGCCTATCCCGATCAGTGGACTGGGCTAGGCTTCTACACGTCAACACGTTTAAATCATCTACTCAAAAATGCCTCCGCGATCCTGTAACTCCGACCGCAAAGTAGGGCCATCCCTCGCTGTCAGAGAGAGAGCACCAACCCACATCAGGATTTATGTCCCCTGTCCTCATCAAGCTAATCTCCTCCGGCTGCGTCTGATAACCCGGTGAGCCGCCGCCCAAGGCCCCCGCCGGCAGTCGATGATAAGCCATGCCGCCCACACAACACACCACAGGAGTGGTCAATAAATAGGCAATAGGATGTGAGGGAACAAGTGGACCACAATTTCGCATAAACTCCCTCCATAACCTCCCAAAGGAAAAGCCCTTCTACTGGGAGAGAATATAAGACAGCAGCCAGCAACCCGGCAGTTTGTATCAGAACTTTCAAAAGAAAGATATGTTTGCCTATGAAAAAGAGCCAATGAAAGAGAAGGGAACAGTAAATAATAATAATAATTGATTTAATTTATATAGTGCTTTTCTGGACACTCAAAGATGCTTTACAGTGAAGGGGGGATCTTACTATCCACCACCAGTGTGTAGCACCCACTTGGGTGACGCACGGAAGCCAATCGGCGCCAGAACGCTCACCACACACCAGCTTGAGGTGGAGAGTGAGGGAATTAATGAATCAGCCAATTATACAGTAAGGATGTTTGTGTGTATGTTTTCAATTATATATACCGTATTTTCCGCACTATAAGGCGCACTTAAAAGCCGGTAATTTTCTCAAAAAACGACAGTGCGCCTTATAATCCGGAGCGCCTTATATATGGATCAATTCGTGTTTACAAATGAACAAAGTTGTCAGAACGCTTAATAAAGTTTGACTTTGTCTGACTGTTTTGTTGACATTACCTTTATGGCTGGTTCAGACCACACGACAGATATTCCTCCACTATTAGGAAGGTCACACTATATGATCACAGAGCCAGGAAATCGGGCGGAAGACTGGCCACACTACAAGATTCGAGGGTGCGATGCTCTACTTTGTATCATTCACGTTTGCAAGATATTTAAAAAATCTAAGGTTTGGAACTGCGTAATTGTGTTTTACTTTTTTGTCATAAAGGTTCCAGTTTTATATCTGCTAAATGCAGCAACTCGTCCTCACAGTTGCGTTGCGCGTGACGAGCTATACAATTAGCACAGCTCTATCTAGTGGATGCATAACGCATCCCCAGTCAAACGTTTGACTGCAGTATCTTCTATGCTATGCGCCTTATAATCCGGTGCGCCCTATTTATGAAAAAAGTTCTAAAATAGGTAATTCATTGAAGGTGCGCTTTATAATCCGGTGCGCGTTATAGTGCGGGAAATACGGTATATATATATCTATACATACACACTTCTTAATCAAGAAAGAGATTCCTATACATGTTTGTCAACGCTAACTAGTATCGAACAGGATATACTAAGGCTAATGGGAAGTGGCGGACAGGAAGTAGGTCATCACCTGGTGCAGCTTCTCGTCTGCAGAAGCGTTGATGAGGATGAGGTAGCACTCCTTGGCGATGGCGTTGGAGGGGTCGGAGGTCAGGGAGGAGACGGCCACCAGGAGGTCAGGGTTAGTGAGGAGGTGCAGCAGGCCCTCCCTGATGAGGTGGAGGCCGGAGGATTAGCTGACGTAGCTTCTCGGACACTCGTAGCATAACGCCACGGTTTGTACGAATTTCATACACAACGTCACTCATCGTAGCGCTCATACACAACCACGCCGGTAGCTAGGGCTGGGCGATTAATGGAACTTCGATCTCGATTTCGATTTTGGCGTCAGACGATCACTATACTAATATAATCGAGTTTTCGTTTTGAAGTGCAGAACAGCTGGATACATAACTGTACATTATTTAAGATTTGAACATTTTCTTTTTGACCGTTGTGTATTTTTTTAAGTTGAAATTTCAAAGTTCTCAGTTACAAAGTGTTTGTGGGAGAGACATGCTGAACAAATACATCATGTTTTCAACTCAAAAATAATCGTTTGAATAATCGTGATTTCAATATTAACCAAAATAATGATTTTTTCCATAATGAAGCATCCCTACTAAAAAGTATCACAAAGTTGCCGTTGGTGGTAACCATGGGGATAACTTGCCCCTCCTCCTTTCTAGTATGCAAGATAATGTCCTCTCCCATTTCCCCAACGGTAATAAGAGGAAATTAAAGATTTCTGTTGTCCATCACTTTAACTTTAACGATATGTTCTCCTTAATGTACGTATAATCCATAATAACAAACGGCAGGAGAGACACACACACACACACACACTAACACTTTACACACATGCGCACACACCTGTTTCCAGACAGGCCCAAGAGGTAGTCGGTGGCATGACCTTTGACATCCGGACGTGTTTCAGGAGTCAGGAAGGAGAGCAGCTCATCGACGTCCATTACCCACAATTCACTGCAACACCTGCTGAGGAACACAACCATAAGTAGTAGAAGCGGTACTATTAGAGCTAGCTTGTATAGCAGTTTATAATCCGTTTATTTTGTGGTAAGGCAAGTCTAAATAAACCGCTATAGAATCAAGGTGTGATGGGTGAGCTGCTAGTTATAAGTGATAAATAATGGCTATGTTTGGTGTGTCTTTGGCCAGTCCTTTGGAGGGGTTGAAAACTGTTCATCCCTACCTCCCCTGTCCGACCAGACTCTCCTTTACTATAACAATGGTTTCACTGGGCAGCTCCCAGTATAACCAGTAGCAAAGTACAACCAGCAGAAGTGTGTGGTTTTACTGGGCAGCTCTCGGTAAAAACAATTCCAGACTTTGACCACTAGATGACTGTCGTTGTACTGGGCAGCTCCCAGTAGAATCAGAAGCAGACATTCGTTGTACTGGGGGCAGCTCCCAGTAGAGTCAGTAGCAGACTTTGGTTGTACTGGGCAGCTTCCAGTTGAGTCAGTAGCAGCCCGTGGTGGTTATTGGCAGCCCCCATTAGAAACAGTGGCAAATTGGTTGTTCTGGGCAGCTCCTAGTATAACCAGTAGCTGACTATAACGAGTAGATGACTGGTGTAACCGGTGCAAGTCATTGTGACCTATTGTATTCTAAATTCAACAACTCCATATGAACAAATCAAACAAACTCTAGACTTCAAATATGGCATAATATAATATATATAGATATGGATATAGCTACAATATCCATACATACACAGATATAGATAGCATATCTTTATTTTAAGAGCGGTTTCTACGATTTTTTAGAGGACTCACCGCGTGTCTGCGACGCCGCACGTGAAGCAAAAGAGACTTCCGTGTTATGATTTTTGGCTCCGCCCCTTCACACAGAAGCTTCATTATAAAGCGTCGCTAATAACGGGATGAATAATTATATTCGGATTTAATATACGGGTTAAATGCTACAGTTGGTTACTTCACCGTGCTGCATATTTTGTTGTAATTTGTATATATGTATATTATTCATCAGTCATACATAGTATGTATGACTGATGAGTATATATAATCACCTTTGCAAGCGGAAAACTTGAAGCTGACGCTGATTGTATCATGATATTTTATTATTTTTTTCTACAAAAACACAGTTCAGATTAGGCTCTTGTATAAAAATGAGGACACACAGATGTGTACACACACGCACACACACACACACACACACACACACACACACACACACACACAAACACACATAGATACATTTGGGGTATAGAGTGGTGTTAGGGTGGTGTTGGGGTATAGAGTGGTGATGGGGTGGTTTAGGGGTATAGAGTGGAGTTGGGGTGGTTTTGGGGTATAGAGTGGAGTTGGGGTGGTTTTGGGGTATAGAGTGGTGTTGGGGTGGTTTTGGGGTACAGAGTGGTGTTGAGGTGGTTTAGGGGTATAGAGTGGAGTTGGAGTGGTTTAAGGGTATAGAGTGGTGTTGAGGTGGTTTTGGGGTACAGAGTGGTGTTCAGGTGGTTTTGGGGTATAGAGTAGAGTTGGGGTGGTTTAGGGGTATAGAGTGGTGTTGGGGTATATATTTTTTTTGGTCAATTGAAGCCGAACGTCGACCTCCACAAACATTCTGTATGCAGTCTTCACCGTCCAGCAGGATGTTTTCACCCAGAATCTTTGGGTGAAAACATCCTTCCTCAGAGAACGTCAGCGACAGTTCAAAACGTCTGAATAATTTATACACACAAACACTTACAACTCAGCAATGTTTTTCATTGTTCATATTCTTCATATAGCCATCGCTGTCTGCTTCATGATGAGATGATAGGCAGCAAGGCGGTGTAGTCAAACCAAAACCATCGTGTTATTGTGATTCACACTTGGTTCTTGGTCAAAGCAACTGAATATCAATTTGCTACCTAGACGACTTCACTTAATATTCATGTATTAACCTAGTTGTGTTAATTTGATAATCATATGTTTCCTAGATGTGTTCAATTAATATTCATGATGTGTTCCCCTAATATTCGTAGATGTGATGACTTTATAATCACGTGTTACTTGGATGTTTTCATTTAATATTCATGTGATACGTAGATGTGATGACTTTATAATCACGTGTTACTTTGATGTGTTCATTTAATATTCATGTGATACGTAGATGTGATGACTTTATAATCACGTGTTACTTGGATGTGTTCATTTAATGTTCATGTGATACGTAGATGTGATGAATTTTTAATCAAGGGTTACTCGGATGTGTTCATTTAATGTTCATGTGATACGAAGATGTGATGACTTTATAATTACGTGTTACTTGGATGTGTTCATTTAATATTCATGTGATACGTAGATGTGATGACTTTATAATCACGTGTTACTTTGATGTGTTCATTTAATATTCATGTGATACGTAGATCTGATGACTTTATAATCACGTGTTACTTGGATGTGTTCATTTAATGTTCATGTGATACGAAGATGTGATGACTTTATAATCACGTGTTTGCTTGGAGGAGTTGTGATTGCTCTAGGCTATCAAGGCACATTGTGATAATAGTGAATGGAGATAGAAACAGGTGGTGCCGGGTGGTGTTGGAGATACAACAGGTGGTGCCGGGTGGTGTTGGAGATACAACAGGTGGTGCCGGTTGGTGTTGGAGATACAACAGGTGGTGCCGGGTGGTGTTGGGCTGTATTGGAGCCGTTCTAATCCTTTGGTCCTCCTGTGGGCAGACGGGGCCCCCCCGTGGGACCACTCGAGGTGGGGTCAGGTTTTGGGTGGTGTCAGGTGTGCAGGGTGATCTTGTGCTCTTGGGCCAGGCGGTGGATGATCTGGGTTTCGTACTCGGCGCTGTGGACGCCGGTCTTCCTGAAGGCTCCTGCGAAGCGGTTCTCCTCCCAGTAGTGGTGCCAGTTCCCGTTCTTGTCCGCCCCGTAGCCATACAGAGACACCTGCAGACAGACGGGCAGACAGGGAGAGAGACGGGTAGAGAGACAGACAGACAAGTAGGTCAGACAGACAGAGAGATAAAATGCAGTGTAGAACATTGTGAATGAATAGAAATCTCAACACAGCACAACACAAGCATAGGTAGAATTAGTAGGTAGGTAGATATAGGAGGGAGGTAGAGTCGACAGATAGGTACAGGAGACAGGTAGGTGCAGTAGACAGGTAGGTGCAGTAGACAGGTAGGTATAGGAGAAATGTAGGAACAGGAGACAGGTAGTTACAGTAGACAGGTAGGTACAGGAGACAGGTAGTAACAGGAGAGAGGTAGGTACACTAGACAGGTAGGTACAGTAGACAGATAGATACAGGAGACAGTCAGGTACACTAGACAGGTAGGTACAGTAGACAGGTAGGTACTGTAGACAGGAAGGCACAGGAGACAAGAAGGTACAGGAGACAGACAGGAGACAGGTAAGTACAGGAGACTGGTAGGTACAGGAGACAGGTAGGTACAGGAGACAGACAGGTACAGTAGACACGTAGGAACAGGAGACGGGTAGGAACATAAGACAGGTAATTACAGGAGACAGGTAGGAACAGGAGACAGGTAGGTACAGGAGACAGACAGGTACAGTAGGTACAGCAGACAGGTACCTGGTCACAGGTGTGCAGGGCGAAGATGAGGGCCACCAGGCCGGTGGAGGGGTATCGACCATGACGCTCCGTCCAGTGGTCATGACAGTACTTAAAGAACTCTGGATTCACCACCATCACCTGCAGACAGACAGGTAGACAGACAGACAAGTCATGACAGTACTTAAAGAACTGGATTCACCACCAACACCTGCAGACAGACAGGTAGACAGACAGACAGGTCATGACAGTGCTTAAAGAACTCTGGATTCACCACCAACACCTGCAGACAGACAGGTAGACAGACAGGTTGCTGAGGTAGGAAGAGCGTGTAGACACAGGCTCAGAGAGTCAATCATTTAGGGTTTACTGAGGACAACATTTAGCATGGGGGTAATCAGACAGACAAGGGGTTTGGCACCCAGTGGATAGACAGACAAGGCGGATAGACAGACTGACGGGTAGACAGACAGGCGTGGGTTTGGCACCAGGCAGGTAGAGAGACAGGTGGGGGTTTGGCAACAGGCGGGTAATCAGACAGACGGGTGTTTGGCACCCAGTGGATAGACAGAAAGGTGGGGGTGTGGCACCAGGCGGGTAGTCAGACAGGCGGGTAGACAGACAGGCGGGATTTCGGCACCCGGCGGTTAATTAGACAGACTGGGAGACAGACAGACAGGGTTTTGGCATGGGTGGTGAATGGATGATGAATTGATGATGAATGGATGATGAAGGTGAGGGTGAGACACACTGACCGCTGCTCGGAGGCGAGGTGGACGGCCTGAAACCAACAGGAAGACAGGTAGAGAGACAGACAGGTAGACAGACCGATGGACTGACAGGCCTGTTGGGATGCCTACCTTATCTTTATCTGCTTTAACTCTGTCCTTCACTCTCATATAGGTCCTACACAAGCACACACACACACACACACACACACACACGCACAAACACAGACACAGACAGACACACACACGCAAACAAAGTGAGGTGCTTCCATGGTAACATAAATGACATAAAAGAGATAATCAACTACGGCCCATTTTCAAATATAAGTACAGAAATTATAATGTATGCATATGTATTATCTCATCATATTATACATATATTACATGGTGATGTCATATATGACACGGTAATGTCATATAAGACATGGTGATGTGATGTCATATATTACATGGTGATGTGATGCCATAAGTTACATGGTGATGTGATGTCATATGTTACATGGTGATGTGATGTCATATGTTACATGGTGATGTCATATATGACATGGTGATGTGATGTCATATATTACATGGTGATGTCATATATGACACGGTAATGTCATATAAGACATGGTGATGTGATGTCATATATTACATGGTGACGTTATATATGAAATGGTGATGTGATGTCATATATTACATGGTGATGTCATATATGACATGGTGATGTTATATAAGACATGGTGATGTGATGTCATATGTTACATGGTGATGTTATATAAGACATGGTGATGTGATGTCATATGTTACATGGTGATGTTATATAAGACATGGTGATGTGATGTTATATATTACATGGTGATGGTTCCAGTAGACAGGGCGCTGGTTAACCACTGCAGGTCTCGGATCTTAAAAGGTAGCAGCACCAGGCTTGCTCCGCCCACGATGTCAACGGCACTCTCCGGGTACAGGAAGTGATGCGTTGTTCTGTTTCCTACATCCTCCTCAAAACCTGAGGTCACCGCCTTATTCATCCTACAGACAGACACGCAGACAGTGTCACGGACCAACAGACAGATGGACATACACACACACACACACACACACACACACAAACACGCAGACAGTTTCACAGACAAACAGACCGATAGACAGACACACACACACACACACACACACACACACACACACACACACACACACACACACACACACACACACACAGACAGTGTCATGGATAAACAGACAGACGACCGCTGCCAGGCGCGCAGACAGCTTCACAAACACACACACACACACACACACACACACACACACACACGGACACACGCAGATATTGGAAACTTTTTGTGAGGTCACGGTGACGATGCACACGCCCTGTGGCAACCATTAAAATGAGATTGCAAATTCATTCCTAAATAAAACGGGTGGTATCTCAACTAACTGTGTCATGTCCACACAAGTACACACTGTGTGTGTGTACAGCCCTCAGAGAGGATCTACCAGGATAGGAGCACAGAGAGGCAGGCGTATTCCGAATGAACACCTGGCCTCCGTCCTCTAAACGGCTGGAGTACGGCCAGGAAGGTTGGCATGGTCAGAGGGTTGTAGAAGATAAGAAGACAAACCAACCCCACTGTGAATGTCCGAAACAAAAGCCTAGGGTCATGTGCGCAGACCAACAATCTTTCTTCTTGAGAAGGATTGACTCACTGTCTCACTGTCACAGTGATTGACTCACTGTCAACTAGGTCATTTTCATCTGCCCTGCCTGTCTACAGTCTCTCTACGATTCTACAGACTCACTTCCTGTCTTCAGTCTCGCTCCCTGTCTTTAATCTCTCTTCCTGTCTGTAATCTCTCTTCCTGTCTGTAAACTCTCTATCTGGCAGACACTGAGACTATATTACTATATTATATATTTTGAATAATTTGTATGTATGAATTTGTGTGTGTGTTTGTGTGTGTCTGTGTGTGTGTGTGTGTTAGTGATGTTTGTCTGTGTCTTTGTGTGTGTGTGTGTGTGTGTGTGTGTGTGTGTGTGTGTGTGTGTGTGTGTCGCTTTGGATAAATGCATTAGCTAAATAATGTTATAAAATGTGTGTGCGTGTGTGTGAGTGTGTGTGCGCGCGTTTGTGTGTGTGTGTGTGTGTGTACCTGAAGACTGATGTGTGTGAGTCGATCATCTTTCCATGTCCAGAGTGACGCAGGTTGCCAGAGTTTCCGACAACTGCGCAGCTATGGCAACGGAAAGGGAGGGGCCGGAGGTCCAGGGAAGGGGGAGGGATTACCTGGAAGAGCTGTGACATCACTTCCTCCAGCTTCTGTTTGTCAGTGTTGCTCTGTAAACCCTGACCAATGAAATCATACATATTACACATCCATTACATCATACATATCAGTTATATTGCATCATATGTATCAAATATCCATTATACCATACATATCAATGAATTGATAGATAGATAGATAGATAGATAGATAGATAGATAGATAGATAGATAGATAGATAGATAGATAGATAGATAGATAGATAGATAGATAGATAGATAGATAGATAGATATTAGTAATAGTAGTGGTATAGTAGTAAGGTATTAGCATAGTACTATAGTAGTTATATAGTAGTCAGGTGGTAGTATAGTAGTAATAGTAGTAGTATGGTAGTAATAGTAGTAGAATAGTTGTGAGGTGGTAGTTGAGCAGTAATAGTAGTAGTATAATAGTAAGGGTGGTAGTATAGTAGTAATAGTAGTAATAGTAGTAAGGGTGGTAGTACAGTAGTAATAATAGTAATAGTAGTAGTATAGTAGTAAGGTGGTAGTATTACCAGCCACCAGCTCAGAGCCTGGGGCTCCACGATGTGAGTGGAGTTGAGGACAGGAAGCTGGCGGGGGTCGAAATGCTGCCTGAACCAATCAGAAGAATCTGTTCCTTGGACACACCCCACGTCACAGCCACACCCCTCTGTAGCAGGGGTCAGCACCAGCCTGGCAACACACATTAAGGTTAGATAGGAGAGGAGACAAGGAGAGGTGACCAGGAGAGGAGACCAGAAGAGGTGTCTAGGAGAGGAGACTTGGAGAGGAGACTAGAAGAGGAGTCTAGGTGAGGAGACTAGGAGAAGGGGACTAGGAAAGGAGACTAGGAGAGGAGACAAGGAGAGGACACCATTAGAGGAGACAAGGAGAGGAGACTAGGAGAGGAGACTAGGAGAGGAGATTATGGTTAGAGGAGATTAGGGGAGGAGACTAGGAGAGGACACAGGGAGAGGATACTAGGAGAGGACAGCATTTGAGGAGACTAGGAGAGGAGACTAGGAGAGGAGACTAGGAGAGGAGATTATGGTTAGAGGAGATTAGGGGAGGAGACTAGGAGAGGACACAGGGAGAGGATACTAGGAGAGGACAGCATTTGAGGAGACTAGGAGAGGAGACTAGGAGAGGAGACTAGGAGAGGAAATTATGGTTAGAGGGAGTGTAGGATGTTGGTGTTTTTTATTGTCACTCTGTGTTCACAATTCTTAGTGTGGGGAGAGGCCAGTGCCTCCCCAACTGATACAAAGTGTTACTTCCAACAATCCTCCATTTGTTTATGTCCCAATGAGGACAAACCAACCAGGCCGTCTGGGACATAGCCAGGGCCATACACCTTATCAAGGGAGACACTGGATCTGTTCTTTCGATATTCACACACCCTTTCCTATAATACTCAGAGAAAAGGGATCGACAGCCAAGGAGCACGTCTGAAGACTGTTCCTCACCACCTACACTAAGATTTGATTTGATTTGATTTATTTGGAATAAAAGACATATCCAAGGGATATAAGAAAAACATGACAAAGTGCAAGCACTTATTTCCATCATGGTCCCTGATGTTACAAGACAGGACATATATCCACATAAAAAAAACATTAAACATCATAAAAAATAGACTATGAGAGGCTATACATATAAAAGAATCTTCCCTAACCCTTACTTTCTGTATTAAAGTGCAAAGTGCATACATAGACAAACACCAACAGACAACAGCTCACATGGAGGAAGACATGTTAGTGTCACTAGGGATTTAAATTCACCATGAGCCAGGATTTTACCTATTTTCCGAAATAATGATAGTTGTCTATGCTCTTAATTTTTATGCTCTTAAGGTAATTTATTCCAGTTCACCACACCACTATATTTGAGAGTACACTTACCAATGTTTTTTTTTAACTTAGGCAAGTACAAGTCTGCATTACTAGCTCTGGTGTGGTAGGCATGGGCATCCCTACTCTTTATGAAGTGTTTTTTAAGGTATGCCCGTGACTTGTGATTGTAAACATTACGGACCACCCTGAGCTGGAGCTGAACTGCCCTAGCCTCCAGGGGGAGCCAGCCCAGCTGTTGGAACGGGAGCTTACCCACATGATCCCTTGATGTGAGCCCTAGCACTACCCTGATTAACCTATTCTGAGCAACCTGCAGTTTGTCTTTTAGGGCCATAGTAAGACCACCATACCATGCGCCAAGGCCGTAATCAAAGCAGCATAAAACCAGTGAATTAGCTAGCAGTCTTTGGCTAACTGCGTCAAGGAATGGAGCTTTCCTAGCTAGGAGTCTGGATCGGCCATTTACCTTGCTCATGACCTTTGAAGCCATGCTCCCCCCATCTAGGTTGCTCTCTGAACAGCATCCAAAATAGGACACTGAGGGCTTGGCAGGGAAGAGCTGCCCACCAAGGCTAATACTGGACAACTCTTTCTTGTGCAGTTTTGGCTTAGAGCCAAACACTATGAATTCAGTTTTGGCCACATGAAGAGACAATTAATTGTCTAATAGTCAGACCCTGATCTTACTAAATTCCTCTTGCGAAATGGCGTGCAGCTCAAGCTCATTTTTGTTGGAGGCTATAATAGCTGAATCATCAGCATATAAAAACAAGTTCTCATTGCAGGCAGACTTCACGTCATTGATGTAGATTAAAAACAGTAATGGCCCTAAGAGGCTCCCTTGTGGAACTCCACAAGTTACCAGCTGAACCTTGGATATATGACCTTTGAATCCAGTCTTTTGGGATCTACCGGAAAGGTAGGAAACAAACCATCTTAAGGCAGAAGGGCACATGCCCAAGGCTGACATCTTGTTGTACAGTAGGCTATGATCAACCGTATCAAAGGCCTTCTGTAAGTCAATTAGGATCATGCCACATAGTTTGCCGACATCTATTTCGCACCTTATGAAGTCAATTAGCTACAGTAGACATGAGTCAGTTGAATGTGACTGTCTGAACCCTGATTGGAATTCATAGAGGAGTTTGGCATCCACAGCATATTGATACAATTGTTCATGAACTACTTTCTCCAGGACCTTGGAGACTACACTCAATATAGAAACCAGTCGATCATTTCCCGGATCAGTCCTATCACCTTTCTTGAACAGTGGGATGACTTTAGAATGTTTCATGTCATCAGGAACGGTGCATTGCTCCAAGGACAGATTAATAATATGAGCAATAAAAGGGGCTATGAGATCAGCTGCATCTTTCAAGAACCTGTCTGAGATATTATCTAGCCCTGTGGCTTTGGCAGAGTTAAGGCCCTTTAGCATGTCGCCGATTTTTTCTACCGACACAGGCTTGAAGGAAAAACTATTGGGAGTCACACCTATCTTAGCATAAAAATCCTGAATGTGTTCAGGCCCATACAATCTTAGGCTGAGTGGAAGCTTCTCCACAAGTTTATGGGCAACTGAGGTAAAATAAGTGTTAAAGAGATTGGCAATATCCTCCTTCTTATTTACCTCTTTTGCATCAATGGAGAGAGTAATACAAGAATTGGGAGTTCTTTTTGTCTTAGATAAGCATCCTATATTTTTCAGAACCTTCCACAATTTCTGGGGTTTGTCCTTGTTTTCGTTTATCATTTCAGAAAAGTAGGTTCTTTTGGACTCGTCCACCTAAGTCTGTTCCTGTGCTGTATTACAACCTCGAATACAACGCAGATTCTATACGAACAGTTTAGAAATAAGATGAAATCTAGGAGTCTAGGAGATGAGACTAGGAGAGTAGACAGGGAGAGGAGACTAGGAGAGGAGACTAGAAGAGGACACAGGGAGAGGACACAGGGAGAGGACCCCGTTAGAGGAGACTAGGAGAGGAGAGTGAGGGGCTGAAGCTAGGAGAGGAGACTGGAAGAGAAGGAACTCTAACGTTGGGTTACCTTGTGTTGCCCGGCCCTTGAGCTTCAGCCTGGGAGTCCCCTAAAGATATCTGCCCAGGGAGTGCAGCTGCTTGCCGGATGGCTGTTGAGTTAGAGGAGGTACTTGGGCTGGAGCCTGGACACAAGCCAGAAAGTGACAAACAGTTTATTACACACATAGTTAATCATAACTATCTAATCAACTATCTGATCAATAACTATTAAATCAATGAATACCTAATAAATAAAAATACAAAACTGATAACTCTATCAGTATTTACGACTAGTATAGTATAATTAAAAGTATTAATGACTAGTGTAGTATAATTAACTATCAGTATAAATTACTAATGTAGTATAATAAACTATCAGTACTCATGACCAGTATTTAATTAGTAATTAACTTCAGTAAAGTTAACTATCAGTACTTATGACCAGTGTAGCACAATTAACTGTCAGTACTCATGACCAGTATAATTAAGTTAATTAATAATTAACTTCAGTGTAATTAACTATGAGTACTTCAGTGTAGTTCACAGTCCCCCTGTACCTGGTTTAGGGGGCGTGGCCAGGAAGAGGTCTGATCTGTGGATCCTCTGACTGGCTATCAAGAGGACCACAGTGGAGACAGCTACAGCACACAGCCGTCGCCTTGACAACATGGTGGATGGTGGAGGGGTGGAGGGGTGGGGTGACGGAGGGCTGGATGATGGACAGGAGGAAGGACACTCCCTCCCTTCCGCCTCTGTCGGTCTGTCTGTCTGTCTGTCTCCCTCTCCACTGCCTTCCTGCTATCTCTTTTCTGGAGCATCAGGTGGGAGGGCATTCAGTGTTTCCGAAGAGAGATAGAGAGAGAGCGGGGGGAGGAAGAGAGAGAGGGGGAGGGGGGAGAGTGAGGGGGGGGGGAGAGGGAGAGGGGAGGGAGAGAGAGAGAGAGAGAGAGAGGGGAGAAAGAGGGGTGTGTGGGGGGGGGGGGGGAGAGAAGTACATTCTGTTAATCCATTCTCTGGGTCATAACGTAAAAACACCAAGTACTACTACCAGCTGCTTCTGGACTGGTTGTGGACTGGTCCCGGACCAGCAGAGACCCAGCCGAACCAAGCCCCCTCAGCCAGCCTGTTCTCGAGCCTGGAGGCCGCCTCAGCACAGCAAAACCAACGGTGGAGAAGCAGAAGGAGATGGTGGGCAGTCTGAAGAGAGCTCACAGCAGCAGAGTGCGTTACCACGTGACCAAGCTGAGAAGGTACCCCCCCCCACAAGAGGCAGACCCCACGGGAGTGGACCCCAGAACGCAGCAGGGCCCAGAGAGCGTAGCGC
>NC_136945.1:19589796-19629796 GCF_949987615.1 Pollachius pollachius | reverse complement strand
TATATAGTTGACCTGGAAATATGATTGAAAATGCATTGATATATAGTTGACCGGGAAATATGATTGAAAATCCATAGATTTTTGGTTGGCCGGGAGATCATCGGGTGGTAGACCAACGATCAGGTAAGCTTGCTTATGTAATGTTTGATATGAATGAATTGTACCAAATCAAATACTGTTCCTCGTTAACATGGTGGTAACCCACGCAGTATTGCAGTCATTGAAATAGATTTTATTAAATCAATGTCCAAATCTGCCAAAGTTAATGTAACTTCGTGCTTCCAACAGGTTACAATAAGTTAGCAAAACCTCCGAGTTCAGTCTATTTTTGTGATAGCTAGCTCGAAATACATGTCTGAACCATTATACCAATTGCTGAGTAGGCAGATACATGGATGTATGTCGTGAAATCCATTAAAACAGCACCGATATTTCTTCTGACCGCCGGTGTAACGGGTGTTACACCGAATTATGCGACCCACCGAAAAGTGTGACCCCAGGGGGCGCTGTTGCACATTTTCTGCAACATGCACGTGTGCATTACAACAAAAACATAAATAAAACATAGGAACTCCCCCCACCGGTGGGTCTTTCTTTTCTTGATACTAACATTAATTCTAAACAGCATTTTACACAGTAGCCTATAATAGGAAATGCTCAAAGGTAAATCAGCGTAATTTAACACTGACTGCATTTTATGGGGAAAGAAGCAACGGTGATGGACCGTACTAAACGCCCTATTCATTGTATCGATCCGTAAAATGATAATCAAATCAAATCAAATGTATTTATTACCATTTTTAATACCTTTAAAAAGGTAATTGGTTGGGGGGAGATCTTATGTTATTAGCATGTGACTGCATACAAATGTGTCCACAGACATGGTGACTAATGTGTAATAGTAAGCATTATTGGCTCTTAACACTAATATTCAGAAACAACACTGCCTCAAAAGGCTATTGGCTTAAGCAACATCAGTAGAGGCATATACTTTCCCCTGAACTTTTAAACGTTGCAAACGTGCAAAAACATAATTATATATTTATGTGGCCTTCAGTCCAATGCTTAAAATATATCTGTGGCATTCAGTAGGCCAGTGCTGTGGTAAAGTGTGTAAAGTATGACCAAGTGTTTCTTTCTGTTCAATAGATAGAACTTTATCAATAATTTAAGAAATTTGTTAATGTTTGTCCCTATAAAACAATAATGGTAAAAAAATAAATACAAACATGACTGCTACTAAGTAAGTCAAGCCGTCCAATCTGAAGGCTCGACTTAACCACTCTCCCTCATCACTTCCACCAATGCAAAGCAAACAGAACTGAGTAGGGGAGGGCGTAGCCTAACTAGTTTATGAACGACCCAGAGAAACGCAACCCAAATTCAATTTATGAGGCTTTAATAAAGTCCCGGACGATTTTGACATTACGCCACACATTTTTTTAAAAGTGTCTCAAAAAGAGGGCATGTCCGGGAAAAAGAGGACGTCTGGTTACCCTACATACGGGAAACCTATTTGATTCCTACCTGTTTCACTGTTAAATAGCGGCTCAAATTGGTGGGCGATATCCTGGTAATTTCTCTGCGTGAGAAATACGAAGTGTGAGCGTGTGCATGGGTTGAATTGCGTGTGTCTCACGCCGAATGCGTGAGACTTCAGAGCCCTGTGAAAGGTTCTGAAAGACGGCATACCCATGTAGCTAATTATTAAGAAATAGAATGTATACAAAATCTGTGGCATGTTTTATGAAGAAAACGTTTTCAAAAAGCGTCGGACATATGACCCACTATGTTCTGCTCCATGTATCCAATGTTGACAACGTGACATGACATGGCTAAGCTACCAACATAAACAAGAGGAGCTAGGAAAGGAAATTAACTGCGTGTTTAAGTTCAGAAGGGGAAAACGTGTGGCTACACACAGCACTAAAAAGGTCGTCAAGATTGTAAAAAAAATATATATATATATTTGTTGCACAGCTAAACGCTGTAACCAGGGGCGATTCTAGGTTCTGACTCTTGGGGGGGCTCAGCCCCAGGAAGCCACAGGGGTATATGAAGTATATAAAGGGGGGGGGGGGGGGGGGGTTGAATATCATATATGTGATTTCCTGCTTTCTGCTGCATTTTAAGGTGACCTGACCCTAAATTTATTCTGGTGGGGGGTAAATCTATCTATTTATCTATCAATCCAACACATTGTTTACTTTGAACAGTCTGCTGGTTTATTGTCAGAAAAGCAGACATTTTGTAACAGTTTAACCTCAGTTAAACTCATAATACCAATGAGTATTCCATCCCAGAGGAAAGTATTAAACACATTTTGGCTAGTCTCTAGCCCTTAAAGAAGAAATAAATTGTTTACAACCTTTTTATCTGAGTTATAGACAACACTTTTGTAAATGCAGTATTATGTAGTATTATATTATCCGTGATTTTTATTTTGTCCTGTCCAACCTTTATTTTCTTAGTTACTATGCTGTTGTATGTCTAAGCCAATAGCTGTCAGTGTCAGCTAAATAATGCAGTTCTGAACCACGAAAGTGATGAAAGGAAAAAAGACGGATGTGAACTGTAATAACAAATTTGAGGTACATTACATTTCCTTTGTGTAAGTTTCACTCAAAAATGACCATATTTCCCCCCTTTTTTTATTTACACAGTTACTGAAACACATTGGTACAAGATGTACTAGATTAATAATATGAGAAACAGACCACTATTTCAGGAGCACTAAATGATGTCGCCTCACTTTCATGGACCCATACAATTTTATAAATTGTATGTACTGTACAAATGTATTTATTAAGCACATTTAATAAGAAGGTAATTGGTTGGGGGGAGATCTTATGTTTTTTTTATGTTTTTGTCATGCCTGTCTACGCTTCAAACTCGTGCATATTGCAGAAAATATGCAACAGCGCCCCCTGAGGTCACACTTTTCGGTGGGTCGCAGAATTCGGTGTAACACCGGGGCAGGAAGGACTGGAGGACAAACAGACGTCGGACCATGAAGTGTAAGGGCGCAAATAATGGGGACCAATAATGAATGAATGAAACAGCCATGGGTGTGCTGGGCATGCTGTGTGTTCAGAGAACCACACAGCAGCAGGTATTTGGGTAGTCTGCGGTGACGCGCTGTTCGTTACCGGCGACATAGTAACAGTAGGCGTCGCCTTTCCACTTGTAGCCCACCTTAGCAACCGGAATCAACTCCACTGTCTGTCGCTATGGAAACAGAGACAGAGAGAGAGTCAGTGACAACCGTTAGAAAGGGCTAATGGGCTACAGGGGTATAGACTGGTTATAGACTGGGGTATAGACTGGGGTATAGACTGGGTATAGACTGGGTATAGAGTGGGGTATACACTGGGGTATACACTGGGGTATACACTGGGGTATACACTGGGGTATACACTGGGGTATACACTGGGTATAGACTGGGTATAGACTTGGGTGTAGACTGGGTAGACTGGGTAGACTGGGTAGACTGGGTATAGACTTGGGTATAGACTGGGGAATAGACTGGGTAGACTGGGTATAGACTTGGGTATAGACTGGGGAATAGACTGGGGAATAGACTGGGTAGACTGCGTACAGAGTGTTAGATAAAGTAATTTATTGTCCTCAGAGTAAATTTCTTTGACAGACAACGGATCAAAGATTCAGACACAGCGTGCAGGACGTATTAATCGAGAGAGGGTGCATATCTGGGGTACCTGCTGCAGTATCCTGGAGGTCTGGAGGTACTTGGCCTGGTGTTCCTGGACCATACGCTCTGATGCCTGGGAGATGGCCGGGTCTGGGAAGCCCAGCAGAGGGTACACCTGGGGAGGGGAAGGAGCGGACACTCAACGCACTGGCTGATATGGACTGGGGGGTCTTGGCTTGTGCATTGATGTAGAGCGGGTTGGCTGGTAACCGGAAGGTTGCTAGTTCGATCCCCGGCTCATCCAACTGAGTGGCGAGGTGTCCCTGAGCAAGGCACCTCACCCTGACTGCTCCTGACGAGCTGGCTGTCGCCTTGCATGGCTGATACCTCCGTCAGTGTGTGAATGTGTGCGTGTGTGCAAGTGTGCGTGAATGGATGATTGTTGGGCCATATTGTAAAGCATTGAAAAGCGCTGTAAAAATGCAGATCATTTGCCATTTAAGTGGTCCGACCTCTTTAAATCAACCATTTTGTCTTTGTTGACTTCATTACTACTGGAGGTAGCTTCTTATGTCACGTTTGCGTCAGGTGAGAGACACTTGGTTTGCATACACACTCAGCTGAAAGGCCCTCCGAACTGGGATTTCCATGTGGGGATTTGGGGTGCTTTGCGTCCGCACGCTCTGACGTAGCCTACTGAACTCTGCTCGAACACACGGCACTGACTCAGGGAGCTGCACCGATCAGTGCCGATGATTGTTAAATGTAGTTTGATAATATCCGAATTAGATTAAATTATTTTAGGGGGATCAGGTTAGGGGTTAGGGTAAGGGGTTATGGCTAGGGGTTAGGGTTAGTTACGGGCTTAGTGGTTGGAACAAAGCCTAACCCCTAACTAGGGGTTAGGGTTAGTGGTTAGAGGGTTAGGGTTAGGAGTTAGGGTTTGTTACAGGCTTAGCACTCAGAAGATGTAGTGGAGGCTACAGACCAGGTTCTGGGCGCCCTTGAAGAGCTCCTTCCCGGTGACGGAGCTCAGCTCCTCAACCTTCAGACCGCTGCCCTGCTGGGCCAGGAAGTCCTCCAGGTGGTTGGTCCTGAAACACACCGCTGCTTAGGAGACATGGCCGCTCTAGGACACATGGCTGTTTAGGACACATGGCTGCTGTAGGAGACATGGCTGCTTTAGGAGACATGACTGCTTTAGGAGACATGGCCGTACTAGGAGACATGGCTGCTCTAGGAGACATGGCCGCTCTAGGACACATGGCTGCTTAGGACACATGGCTGCTTAGGACACATGGCTGCTTTAGGAGACATGGCTTCTCTAGGAGACATGGCTTCTCTAGGAGACATGGCCGCTATAGGAGACATGGCGGGTCTAGGACACATGGCTGCTTTAGGAGACATGGCTTCTCTAGGAGACATGGCTGCTTTAGGAGACATGGCCGCTATAGGAGACATGGCTGCTTTAGGAGACATGGCCGCTATAGGAGACATGGCTGCTTTAGGAGACATGGCTTCTCTAGGAGACATGGCTGCTTTAGGAGACATGGCTGCTTTAGGAGACATGGCCGCTATAGGAGACATGGCGGGTCTAGGACACATGGCGGTTTCAGGAGACATATCTGCTCTAGGAGACATGGCTGCTTTAGGAGACATGGCCGCTATAGGAGACATGGCTGCTTTAGGAGACATGGCCGCTATAGGAGACATGGCGGGTCTAGGACACATGGCTGTTTTAGGAGACATATCTGCTTTAGGAGAGACATCACTGCTGGTAAGTTGTACGTTCTGTGTACCAGAAGCTGGTAGTATCCTGTACTACAGTTAGTGTCATAGTATTACTAGTTGTAGTACTAGTGTAGTAGTTAGTGTAGTAGTAGTAGTACTCACCACTCTACTTTGAGTTGGATGAAGGTCATCAGTTGGCGCCTCCCTTCACATGTCTCACAGGCCTCTGTGCCCTGACCGTTACAGGAAGAGCAGCTACACACACACACACACACACACACACACACACACACATACACACACACACACACACACATTAGTTTGACCACACACACACATCTGATTTACCACACAAACGCACACATCCAAACACATTATATTTACTACACAAACACATTCGATTTACCACACACACACATTATATTAACCACACACACACAGATTAGATTTACTATACACAAACACATTACATTTACTACACACACACACACACACAAATTCCATTTACTACACACACACACACACATTATATTTACCACACACACATTGATTTGCAACACACACACACATACAATATATTTACCACACACACAATATATTTACCCCAAATACACACACACAATATATATTGACCCCCCACACACACACACACAATATATTTACGACACATACACACACAATATATTTACCCCACAAACAATATATTAACCCTACACACGCATGCGCACACACACACACACACACACACACACACACACACACACACACACACACACACACACACACACACACACACACACACACACACACACACGTGTATTTAAAGCCAGTACCTCTCTCTGCCAGCGTTGCATCGGCCACAGTCGCTGGTCTCGGTCTTCCCTGTACCATGACACACCCAGCACTCTTTCTTCACGCACGCATGCACGCACACACACACACACACACACCGGACACAGACACACACAAACGTCATCATCATGTGACAGCCGACCACATATTGCAGATGATTCATTGATAAGTGACGATAATGATAATTGATTGTCTCACCGATCCTACACCGTAACACACGTCACACGGAGTCGTCCCACTGGCCTTACAGGTGTGGCAGTCCTACAAACACACACACACACACACACACACACACACACACACACATTAGTATGCATATTTTATACATTTAATAATGTATAATACATATGAATATGTGTATATATAATGATGTAAATGATAATGTGTGTATAGATTTATGTATACACAAACACACATTCCATCTTCCATAAACAAACACAGAAGCATCTGATAGAGGACCAATCACCTTGATGGTGGAGGTGAAGGGCACAGGGAGCTCTTGAGTGTGATTGGTGAACATCTCTGGGGGCGTGGCCTGGACCTGCCAGGGTTGGGGGGCGGGCTGAGTGTAGAAGTCAGCCGCTTCTCCTATATATACACATTATATATATATATATATACACATAATATATATATACACAGACACATCATTATAACATATATACTGTTTATATACACATCATTATTAATTTATATACACATATTATTACAGTATATAAAATAAATTGCATACACACACAGAGACATATATATACGGTATATATGTGTGTGTGTGTGTGTGTGTGTGTGTGTGTGTGTGTGTGTGTGTGTGTGTGTGTGTGTGTGTGTGTGTGTGTGTGCACCTTTGTGTGGTTTATGGGCCCAATCAGTCGACCTAGATTCCGTGAACGTCTCCAACCGGTACTACAGGACACGGACACACGGACACACACACACAAACACTATAAGACTATAAAAGTGCCAGTGAACGCAAAATGGTGTTTTCTGGTGATAAACCTGGTCAGTACGTCCTTCATGTTGGTCAACATATTAATCAAAGTAATCACCCTTAAGTCACTTTACTAAGTGATGTCACTGTTGCTAAGTGATAATGTGGTTTAGAGGAAATGGGACTAAACCCCTGTGTGTGGACGTTGTTCTCTGAGGCTACTGTAGGTCGTAGCCATGGGGATAACATTCCCTCCTGTCTAGAACTCTCTTCAGAAAACACTCTGTACATCTTACAGAGGCTAGGAACTAATCACCGCAACAATGATCCTCAGCTCTAAACGAATGAATAGTTAATAACTGTGTCTAGATGATTACAATTCATCCTAGTTATTTAGAGTTATAATAGTTAATCCCAGTAAATCCTGGTTAATGATAGTAATTTAATATTGATTTAGTTGATATAGTTCTACCAGTTAATCCCAGGTAAAGATAGTAAATAGAAGTTATTCGGTTGAAATAGTTGTACTAGTTAACCCCAGGTAATCTGGTTAGGGAGAGTGTTTACCCGGTAGGTGTTGTACTAGTTAACCCTAGGTAATCTGGTTAGTTAGAGTGTTTGCGCGGTAGGTGTTGTACTAGTTAACCCCAGGTAATCTGGTTAGTTAAAGTGTTTACGCGGTAGGTGTTGTACCAGTTAACCCCAGGTAATCTGGTTAGTTAGTGTTTACGCGGTAGGTGTTGTACTAGTTATCCCCAGGTAATCTGGTTAGTTAGAGTGTTTACGCGGTAGGTGTTGTGAGGCTCCAAGGAGGTGATGACCCCGTCCTCCGCCGGCGAGCTGCTGTAGCAGCAGTTAGATGAAGCGTAGTCCTTAAACGCCTTCCTGGCCCCCTCCTCAGTGATACAGGGGATACTGCAGACACACACACACACACACACGCAGGCACACATATACACACACACACACACACGCAGGCACACACACACACGCAGGCACACACATACACACACACACACACACGCAGGCACACACACACACGCAGGCACACACATACACACACACACACACACAACCACAACCACACACACAGACACACACAGACGTGCACAAAAACACACACAATCACAACCACACACACAGACACACACAAGCGCAGACGTTCACACACACACACACACACACACACACACACAACCACAACAACACACACACACACGCACGCATGAGCACGCATTCACATGCACACACAGGCATGCAGGCACACACACGCACAGACGTGCACACACATGCACACACACACACACACACGCACGCAGGCGCATGCATGCAAACACGCACACACGCACAAATGCACGCATACACACACGCACCCACAACCAAGCGTACAAAAACACACTTAAGTAACTTAAGTAGCAGTCACTGGTTGTTCTATAAATGAGAGCATTATCATGTTGAGTATTATGGTGTTGTGGCGTTGTGTGTTGTGGTTTTGAGTTTTGAGGGTTGCGTGTTGTGTTTTGTGTGTTGTAGTGCTGAGTTTTGAGGGGTTGAGTGTTTTTAGTCGCATGGGTCGAGTGCGATAGGATTTAGTGTCGACCTTTGCTGTGCTGTGGTGTCGTGTGGTGGGGTTTTGAGAGTTGATGTGTTGAGTTTTAGGGGTGAGTGTTGATGGGGGGTGAGCTCTGAGTCTGACCTCCAGTTCTGCTGGTTGGGGGGCGGGGCCACGGGGGCCAGCGGCTGGAGAGGCACCGGGGGGGGGAGGAAGCCACCTGCAAGACACCATCAGCATCATCAGCACCATGGGAACCAGGGAGGTCCAACTCAGGTACTAGAGAGTAGGGTTCGGCTAGGATAGAGGAGGCACGAAAGAGGAGATAGGATAGAGGAGGTATGATAGGTCAAAGGAACTAGGATAGAGGAAGGGTGGAGTTAAGACAGAAGAAGTAGCTAAAGGTCTAGGACAGAGGAGGTAAGGGGAGAGGACCTAGGACAGAGGAGGTAAGGGGAGAGGATCTAGGAGAGAGGGGTTAAGGGCGGAGGCTCTAGGATAGAGGAGGTAAGGGGAGAGGCTCTAGGATAGCGGAGGTTTGGTAAAGGAGATAGGACAGAGGAGGTATGATAGGACAAAGAAACTAGGATAGAGGAAGTTGGGAGTTACAACAGAGGAAGTAGCTAAAGGGAGAGGCAGTAGGATAGAGGAGGCAAGGGGAGAGACTCTAGGATAGAGGAGGTAAGGGATGAGGCTCTAGGACAGAGGAGGTAGGGTAGGATTAAGGAAGCTTGCCTCCAGCCATGTTCTCGTAGCCCGGCACGTTGCCAGACATGCCGGGGGGCGCAGCGCAGACAGCTGCAACTCAAAGATAGAACAGAGAATCAACACCTCCGGCAAATGCCTGAATCAAGTAAAAACACGCAGAGAACCCACAAATGCCAAGTCCTGTGCAACAAACAGTATACAGCCTGATATCTGTATGTATGTTAGGCTTTATCGTTTTAATATTTATTAATTATTTGACGGTTAATTACCCGTGTTTCATAAAGACATAACAGCAAGCGATTTTTAAAGTGTGTTTTAAAAATATATATATATTACCATTACTGACTCTTAACGGTATAATACTGAATGAATCCTAATGATACACACATAAATACATATACGTAAATATATACACACATATATGTATAGATATATACACACACATATACACACACACATAAATACATATACGTAAATATATACACACATATATGTATAGATATATACACACACATATACACACACACATAAATACATATACGTAAATATATACACACATATATGTATAGATATATACACACATATACACACACACATAAATACATATACGTAAATATATACACACATATATGTATAGATATATACACACACATATACACACACACATACATATATATACGTAAATATATACACACATATATGTATATATATACATACACACATATATATATATACATACACACATATATATATATACACACACATATATATATACACACATATATATATATATATACACACATATATATATATACACACACATATATATATATATATATACACACATATATACACACACATATATATATATATATATACACATATACACATATATATATATATATACACATATATATATATATATATATATATACACACACATATATATATATATACACATATATATTTATACACACACATATATATATACACATATACACATATATATATATATATATATATCAAGTGGTAAAGGGCGGCGCCTAGTGGCGGGCGGTACTACATCCACCTCCACCGCTTTTCGTTATTTTGTCACCAGTCGACCGCAGTCCAAAAAACCTTTGCATCAGTTCCTCCCCAGGAACCAACAACCCCAAACCCATGAGGTAGTAATTATGTAGGACTTCCTCTGCACTCTAGTGTGGTGTGCTGACCATAGAAGTGTTCTAACCAAATCACCTCCATATATAGAAGTTTCCATAGGAGTTTCATGCCTTCAAAAATAACTCCCTATCATGTTAAGACATGGCCCACCTGAAGTGCCCCTGGCTCTTTCTCATTCCTCCGTCCACCTCCCCCACCAAGCTGCTGGTCCTGGCCAGCAGACTGAGGTTTATTCAGTTTAAGCTCATTCCGGGGTTCTCAAATTCAGAATCAACAGTCAACTAAGTCCAATCGGTCCTGCAGCAGAGAACCACACCTCGGGTTTTGCAACTCAATTTAATCTGAACCAGAGCCAGGAACGTCTCCTTAACCGCACCTCTTCTCTTCAAGGGTCTCGGATGTAATTCGACTAAAGGGTTTTTACTCACGAGTGGTAACCGGTTGTGGCATCGCTTCTGCACAAGATGAATTGTCTCATATAGGCCTACCTGATACGATGCCGGGGTTCATCATCATCTTCTGGCCGGATTAGTGCCTCGGTCGTAAATAAAATCTGTAGATCAGTGTCTGCAGTGTAGAAAACACAATTACCACAGACTCCGCCTGGACTATGGGACTTTTAAGTGGGCTCGGAGCCCTCCCTCCACCTCACCCACATCCGACCACAACGCCTCTCGCGACGGCCAATCCCCGCCTCCCTAAACCCTTGCGATAATGTGGAGAAACCCGTTTGATGTAAAATTTGGTGACTAGTTTGTGAGGATGTTTAGAAATCCGCTTATGATAAAGTTTAGTCACTAGTTTGTGATACAGTTTAGATACACGCTTGTGATGAAGTTTAGTGACTAGTTTGTGATGATGTTTAGAAACCCTCTTGTGATAAAGTTTAGAAACCCGCTTTTGATAAAGATTGGAAACACTTGTGATAACGTTTAGAATCACACTTGTGATTAGGTCAAGAAACACACTTGTGATAAAGTTTAGAAATACACTTGTGATTAAGTCAAGAAACACACTTGTGATTAATTCAAGAAACTCACTTGTGATAATGTCTAGAAACACACTTGTGATAAAGTTGATTAGAACACTTGTGACAACGTTTAGAAACACACCTTTGAGGTGTTAGGGAGACATTCCTGGCTCTGGTTCAGATTAAATTGAGTTGCAAAACCCGAGGTGTGGTTCTCTGCTGCAGGACCAATTGGACTTAGTTGACTGTTGAATCTGCCGCGGAATGAAACAGGGAAACAGGAAAAAAAACTAACAAAAAAAAGTGTTCGTCTACTGTTGTCATACGGTAAGGTTTTTGGAGGCGAATCTCTAGCCCCGGGAAAGAAGCGACACACCGGTGAACTCCAGCCACAACGGGAACAATTTAAGTTTGAGTAAATAATACCGTTTGCAGCCGCTTGCAAATCTCAACAGCCACAGAATGGATTAAGTTTAACAGAATGGTTTAGGAATCATTCAATGGTTTACTTTTACAGATTTCGTTAGTTTTTATAATGGAGTTCAGAAGACAAGTCCCAGGCAATCCACCTGGCATTTCACAATTAGCGCTGCAGCAGATGTCACGCAGCAGATGTCACGCAGCAGAAATGATCATTGCAAACTGTATTGATGGACATAAACTGTGTTCTTTTGCCCTAATACTAATACAAATAATATAAAAAATGTCAGTTTAGGATTTGGGAACGCATATTTGAATGACACATTAGGCAAAAAAACCCAAAACGAATTAAACCTTAATATACACACATGCACACTCGCACATGGGCCGGTGGTCGACCAAATGAGAGAGGCATCTGCGACGCGCATCTTGGGATAAGTGTTTGATTCTGGAGTCACTGTTCCGGTCCTCTGAGTCTTCACCTCGCTCTGAGCGGGTTTGGCCAGGTCCTTATCTACTTACATGGAAGCCCCCCTCCTCCTGTCCTCATGGCCTCCGATGTCTCCGCTCAGCCAACATTTTTTTGAGAAAACATCCGATCATCTTGTGGTCGCAGCCTCGGCGTGGTGGTGTGTGGGGGCTCCCTGGGGACAGCGCTGTGCTGGAACAGGCTGGGTCCGGGGATGGGAGAGGGCTGGAGCTGTTTGCGTTCCTGACCATAGCCTGCAGTAGATTACAGTGCGGCTCTCCCTGCTCTTACAGAGGACGTGTGGTTGGAAGTTGGTCAGCGTTTGGCGGTTGGGGACGAGGCGATTTCAGGGAAGTAAGGGAGAGGAGTCTGTTTGTCTGTCTGTCTGCCTACCTGTCTGTCTATCGATCTCTGTCCATCAGTCTGTCTACCTTTCTGCCTGTCTGTCTGTCCGTCTGTCTACCGCCTGTCTGAACATCTCCCTCTGTCTGTCAGTCCATTCATCTAGTGTCTGGATGTGTCCTCTCTATGCTAAAGCGAGGTACCTCAATCACACACACAATTACACAATCACACACACGCGCACACACACACACACACATACACACACACTCAACATCACAAACACCATCACAAACACCATCACACACACACACACACACACACACACCACCACACACATAATCACACACACACACACACACACACACAGAGACAGAGACAGACGTGTGTGTGACGGACCTCCAGCCGAGGTTTCCAGTCCAGTTTTTATTGTGCCAACAGGGAGTGTGTAGGGGCTGCACATTGTACACATGTCAAATCAAAACGTGTATGACTCGTTCAATACTTAATAAATACTTCATGAATACTTATACAAAGAACAGAAAGATGATGACGAGTACAACTCGCAGGAGGGTAAATAGTGGAGCACATTAATGAAAAATCGTTCACTTTGTGGTACAAGCGCCAAATTTGCTACACAAGTGCTTTTGGACCTACTATCTCATAAAAGTACGTTGCCCACTTGAACAAACAAAGTGGCCACCATTTTTCAAGATGGCCGCCATTCAAAGTGGTTTGAAACAGCGTTTGAACTATATTTTGATTGAATAGTCCTATTCTGATGGTTTATACATTGAAATATGTGTTTTTGCACATGAGAAATACAACTCTGCATTTAGAAAATCAAAATTATTGAATATTATGATGATACAATGCGAATTAAATGAAAAAAACACTCACAAACAAAGACATTAGTTTCACTTAAAGCTTTTGGACCTGTAAGCTACTTGTAGGGGAGGCCACGTAGAGGCTGTCTTTGTCTCCCCCATTTTTTTTTTTTTTTTTTGTATAGGCTATTTTTTTTTTTTTTTTTTTTTTTAATTTTTAGATAACGGTATAAAAACACAGAAAAGGTGTCAAAGCATAGGCTGCATGTTTTACGATCCAGAACTTGAATCAACATAACTTAAAAAATAATAATACAAATATCCAACTCAAACATTCAACTTAAACTTGGTTGTTCTATTTTCTTAGCCCTCACATGCACAGGCACACAACTGTGTGCACTTCAGGCCGAAGCGATAGCATTTGCATCGTCCTTGGCATTCAGTCTTGCAGCCACATTTTGTCAACTGCTCACAAGTCTGAGCAATGGGTGGAAGGGTTGTCCAGAGAACTTGCCAGATCTGACCATCTTTTTGCCAGCCCCAGTTGGCAGGACTTTCAGTTTGCATTTTGCACACTGTTGCTTGGCCCCATATGCAGGCAGCTTGGAAAGCAGACCGTTTCACATGCTGAACGAGGGATGCGCTTGTTGGTGGAATGGCATCATAAGACCTTTGCTTCCGAGCAGACAAGTCCAGTCTTGCCTCATCAACCTTGCATGTAGTACTTTGCTTGTCATACATGGTGATGACAAACTTCTCAAGGATGTTGAGGTCTGCATCTTCTATGATAGGTGGGTATTGGCTGAGCTTTTTGAAGACAGGACTAACTTCAGGGCAAACCTCCCATGCTTGCCATGCACTTTTCTTGCTTTTACCACGGAAAGCTGACACAACATCGCAGCCAGTGAAGGCATGGAAGAACAGCATGCCACTGGATTTCTCTGGGCCAAGATTCACCACCATATCATGAATTGGCAACCACCTAATGGACTGACCCAGGCCAAATTCTATCCAGATCTTTTCCAAGCCTGCATCCTGAAGAGTCGCAAAAACATTGACTGCAACCACAAGAATATCTGTGTCGCATGCCTTAATCAACACAGACTTTATCTGTTGCTTGGCTGCATGAAGAGCATGTGTGAAGATTCTGGAGTCAGCTTCTTCGTGGTTGCAAGGACTTAAACCTTCAAGGCTGATGGGTTTGTTTGAAAGAGCCTGCTCTCCTTTGGTCACAACTACGACATTGTCAGGACACAAGGTCACTATCTTCTCTGCTAGGAACCCAAAGAGTTCAGTCTTGTTTTCATTGTCTCGCAAGAAGCTTTTCCAGTTGGGCGGTAGTTTGGTTTTGTCGGTCACTCTACGTCGACCTCCCTTACCTCTGTTTGACCTTGTTTCAGCCTTCAGGCTTGAACTCCAGTAGACATCAAAAATTATGTCTGTTCGCTCATACTTTGATGAGTATGCCTGGATCTTTGGAACTACATCTTGGACAGCATATTCCTCAAAGGTCTTTGATGTCTTTGGAGACAATGAATACACAAGAGAGGAACCATCAATGATAATAGCACCACATTCTGGTTGTTTGTCAGGAGGAGAAATGGTAGCTTCCAAAATGTTTGCAAGCTGAGACTTCTGGCCATAGTAGGGTTTCCCTGTGTCGCTCAGTGCTGCAGGGAAAGACTGATTCTCATGCTTAAAGAACTCAAGCAGGTCACACTCTCGTGATTGGCAGGATATAAAGAGCTGTGAGAACAGGCGACAGTCATCTTTGAGTACCTGCTTCTTCATGTCACTGCAAGCTGAAGCTGCTTCTTGGCGAAAGAAGTCAACTTTGTTCTTTTTAATCGGCCTATAGAAGGAAGTCTCATCACCCAGACCATTGAAAAAATCTCTGAAGGCAACTTGACCTTTCTCAAAGTGAGTTCTTACAAGCTCAGCAGCACTGGGATGTGCAATGTTTTTTGTGTCCAATGTGAGCAGATCTTTGGACTCTTCCTGAAAAGGATTACCCAGATCCTTCATCACAGCAAACAACCTCTGGACCTTGTCAGTGAAGGACTTCTGAGACTGACGAGTCTGCTCATGATGCCTGATATCTTCAGTTGCTTCATTGACCTCAGATGCCAACTCATACTGGTTGACTAACTGGCTAACTTCTGGTCCAGACACCATCCACCGCCTCAGTACAGATGGATCCTCAGTAACTCCAATGGCACCACCATCACCTTTAACAACTGCATTAGCCTGCTCGTGAGCTTGGTCAATGGCTATGCCTGAGAACTCCCTGTGAGTCTTGTGGACCACAAACTTTCCCAGCTGAAATTCATTGAAAATCTGAGGGTGAGTTTGCTCCAAAGAAACCATGTCTCTGAGGTGAATGGGGAGCCATCGAGCATAGTTCACATTGTTGTTTGCAAAGAAGAAGGGGATTAGAGCAGACAGTGCTTGACAATACAAGTTGAAGTTAGCCTCTCTGAAAGACCTGACCAGCGAGAAAATCACCTATTCCATTGACAACACAAGCTCCCAGAATTGAAACTGAGGACTCTCCTTCCTGCACTTCTCACACCAGTCATTGAAATTCAGCGCTCCATCATTCTGTTCTGCACAATGGTACTCATATGCTTCCTTTCGGAGCATTTACAGACAGCATGCTGTAACTTGGTGCATGTGGCGTGTTCTTGTGACACTTCAGGCAGAAAGAAAGGAGTCAGCTGTTCCTGAAGAGGCCACCCCAGCCTCCACAAGAGCACCTGTCCACCCACTACTCTGAAGCAGGGTCCCAAGTGATCTGAATGCAGCCATCTCTATGTGGAGACCGCCAAACATTACAACAAATTTGTCCTCACCATACAGGTCAGGCCAGTGCCACTGGACTTGTTTGGCAATAGAATAAATAGGCTGGTCTGCAGTTATCACAGGGACCTGACCAGGGTTGAGGTGTGCAATAGCATCCCTGACTTTGTTCATGGTATGCCTCACTGTGGCAATAGAATGGGCCTCATCGCGAAGAAGGGGGAAGAGTGAGGTAATGCTCACATCAAATGCAAGACCTCGCTTCTTCTCTGCATGGTGAGCTGACCAAGTGATGTTAACCTCATCATCTACATCTTGTGTTAGGCTAACCTTCTGCAGCCATTCATATTCATTTGTCAGGAGGAGAGTTGGCAGAGATGCAGATGTGACATTGCCCTTTGGAGGAGATGGCTTCTTTTTTGTGAAGAAAGCAGGGTGGACATTTGTATAGGAATCAGGAAGTTCCGGGACTTTCTTTACACTGCTGTTCTTAATAAGAATTGGTTCTCGAACTTCGCCTTGATTTTCTGATGATGTATGTTGGAAGATGGAGATGCTGGTTCCATGAAATGATGAAGTCGCAGTTGTAGATGAAGGATTGTGATCGATGTTATCCATTGCACTTGTGCAGAAGAGGCCTTTTCTTAGTTTGGGGGGACAAACCAGACCTTCTTCAATGTATCTGTTTACAACTGCATCTCCCAACTGAGCTGATATGTCAAGTACTCGATTATATGGAATACTAAGACCATGGTCATGCAGCATTTCCACAAGGTGTCTCTTTCTGGTCTTAGCATAAATAGACATCCCTATATAGACCGGAAATGGGGTTTCCCTGTCTCTGGAATGCCTTTTTGTGGCAGCACCTTCTTTGCACTTGGCAAAGCAGTTGTATTGAAGGAGCTGAGCCATTGCCAGATCATTTGTAGTCGCTCCAAATTTCAGCTGAGATTTTATATCTGCCCCATGTTCAATCATACAGACAAACTGAAGTAGAGCTGGAGGAAAGGAATCGTGCACTGAACTCTCATAGAGATTGCCCTCAAACTTAGACTTGTGATTCACCATGTGCCTGCACAATATCTGGGCAGCTTTGGCGAGAATAATGGCATCAGCATCGGATGACGCTTCTGACAAGACTGGACCAACATCTTTTTCAAATGCCAGAAGTATATCTCGCCCTTTCTTGTAGGCTACAAGTCCAGGTATCTCTGCCAAAAGCCTTTCTTTCAGTCGGGTCGCATTCACATCAGGTAGGTCTGTCCCAAACTGCTTAAGTCTCTCCCTGTAAAGACTAACCAATTCAGCAAGTCGGAACACAGAAGGCCCATCACTGTTTGTTTTTTTTGCCTCAATGACATAGGTCAGAAGTTCAGAGAACACCAAATGAAAGGTTTCCTTTTCTTGAGACGACTGGATTTTTTCTTGTTTTTCCGCTTTAATGTGTGCCCTCTCTCTGTGATACAGGTCCGTTAAGCAAGACCAGTGGTATTTAAGTTCTAGGGCCACCACATCTCCGCCACTCAATAATGCCAGAAGCTTTCCGTCATTAAGGTTACGAGCACATTCATTGAGCCTCTCATTCAGCTGCATGGTCATGGCTTGTCGCATCTCTGATGTTGGTTCCATCTTTTCGCATAAGAAACACTGCTGTACTTCAGTGCTAGCCCTTCGAATTTTTTGAAGTCCTTCACCAGGATCATTTTGAGTTTCAGCTGCTCTTTTAGTGGCACGCTTGAGTTTGTAGTTGCTAAACATTTTGCGACAATTTTGGTGATACATTGCACCGTTTCGCCTCAATGTATCCTCAATGCCACCTCCATCATCCAATCTGGATGTGTCTAACCTGATGGGCAACAGGTTGATTGCCTGAAATAGAGGTATGTTTTTGGCTATCATGGAATAGCCGTCAGAACTACACTCATAACGGGTAGGGGGAGACTTCAACGCTGCTTTTGTATCTGTCTGACAGAGGCAACACTTGCTCCAGTCAGTTTTAGTAGCACAACTCAATGGATTATCGGCAGACATCTTATACAGTTGAAGGTCGAGGGATTATCCTTTTACCACCCAAACATACAAAATATCATAGCACATTGGAATATGGGATGCAACTAGGTTCAAGTATCTGGTGCCCTACACCTAGCCCGATCATTCATCCAGTGCCATAAATCCCGTGCGATCTGTACACCATCCAGGTAACTAAAGCCCCGTTACCCTTGGCTCGGCTATCCCGCGCTGGCACATCCTGTCAATTCAGGTGCGGCTATCTAACTACAATACTACAACTAACTAAACTTCTAGTTGAGTCTATACAGGGGCTTATTAGATAGCATTTGGGACACTAAAGTATACTACAACTACAGTGAGTACACCACTACAACAGTTAGTAAACTACAACTACAGTTAGTACACTACAAGCTGACACTGAACCCCATGCTGAGTCTCACAGCAGTGATGTCACCAGTGTGCCCTGGTTGTGCTTTGACATCACTCTTATAAAAAATTACTAACCAATAAATGTTGACCACAGAATTTTAATGAATTATCATTTATATTGCTAAATTAGTACTTTTATTTCAGTAAAGAACGCTTGTGTTGCTGTATGTGTGTGTGTGTGCGTGTGTGTGTGTGTGTGTGTGTGTGTGTGTGTGTGTGTGTGTGTGGTGAGTGACAGTCAAAAGTTTGGACACATTTTCACAAATGATTCACACAAAAAACACATCCCTCAGAATTCTGCTGATTTTCACTTAAGATCATTGCAGAAAACTGAAGAAAAAACGCGAAAACGCTACTCTTTAGTCATTTAATAGCCATTCTCTTGAAAATTGGTGGCCATATTGGAATTCAATTGACACCATCGAGTTATTCCAGTCATAATACATTCATTTTGATTCTTGGATCATTAACATTCTTCTGTTAATTCAAGTTCTACCTCGAAAACCTTTTTTTGGCGTTTGACGAGGCGGCCATCTTGAAAACTAGCGGCCCTCTTGGATTTTCAGCTGGGCAACGTACTTTTATTAGAAGGTATGTCCTGGACATCATTTGTACCAAATTTGGTGCTTGTACCATGAAGTGAACGATTCGGCTCAAAAATTGACTTAAGCAGCCCCACTAAAAGACCTTGTGTTTATAGATAGTTCAATTGTGTGTGTGTGTGTGTGTGTGTGTGGATGTGTGTGTGTGTGGATGTGTGTATATGGAGAGTGAGACAGGTTGAGAGGACAGAGAGGTATGTGGAAAGTGAGACAGGCTCAGAAGACAAACAGATATGTGCAGGGTGAGACAGGCTAAAATGACAGACAGGTACGTGGAGAGTGAGACAGGTTTAGAGGACAGACAGGTACGTGGAGGGTGAGACAGGCTCAGAGGACAGACAGGTATGTGGAGAGTGAGACAGGTATGTGGAGGGTGAGACAGGCTCAGAGGACAGACCGATATGTGGATGTTGAGACAGGTATGTGGAGGGTGAGACATGCTCAGAGGACAGACAAATATGTGGAGGTTGAGACAGGCTCAGCAAACAGACAGATCGTGGCGGGTGAGACAGGCTCAGAGGACAGACAGGTCGTGGAGGGTGTGACAGGTATATGGAGGGTGAGACAGGCTCAGAGGACAGACAGGTATGTGGAGGGCGAGACAGGTTCAGAGGAAAGACAGGTCGTGGAGGGGGAGACAGGTATGTGGAGGGTAAGACAGGCTCAAAGGAAAGACAGGTTGTGGAGAGTGAGACAGGCTCAGAGGACAGACAGGTCATTGAGGGTGAGACAGGTATGTGAATAGTGAGACAGGCTCAGAGGACAGACAGGTCGTGGAGGGTGAGACAGGCTCAGAGCAATGGAGGGTGAGACAGGCTCAGAGCCATGGAGTGTGAGACAGGCTCAGAGGACAGACAGGTCGTGGAGGATGAGACAGGCTCAGAGGGCAGACAGGTACGTGGAGGATGAGACAGGCTCAGAGGGCAGACAGGTACGTGGAGGGTGAGACAGGCTCAGAGGACAGACAGGTCGTGGAGGATGAGACAGGCTCGGAGGACAGAAAGGTTGTGGAGGGTGAGACAGGCTCAGAGGACAGACAGGTCGTGGCAGCTCTTGGAGCGGGCCTTCAGAGCGAGGTGCTGGTTGTTGCGGGCGGCCAGGCCCCCCAGGAAGCGGCGAGCCTTCTTCGCCAGGCTGAGGGGGGGGGGCCCCGAGCGGGCCGGGCCCCCGTCGTGGGGCCCCGAGCGGGCCGGGACCCCGTCGCGGGGGGGCTGCCGTCTCCGCAGGCGGATCTGACGCACCACGCCCTGGAACAGCTCGCCCACGTGGTGGTGGAGACACGCCGAGGTCTCGATGAACTTACAGTCGAACATGACCGCGCACGCACGGCCTTCTGGGGAACAAGAGGACACCGTTAGGCCCGCGAGGCACCAGACGCACGCCAGGAGCTACGGCAGCCGCTGTAAAACCACAAAGCGGCATGTAGACTTTGGCTCAGGTCGCTCCGGTGCTACGGGGCCAAGAGAGGCGGGCTGGAGGTCGAACCTGATTCAGGGGAAAGTTGCACTGGAGTGAAAGCAAAGACCAGGGGTGGAGCAGGCAGCATGTGGCCTGCGGCCCGTAGCTTGCCCATCCCTGCTGTAGAAGGTAGGACCGCTCTAGGTCTCTGTAGAACAGGGCTGTGCATACTATGGCCCGCCCCATAGTTTAACCTGTCTCTGATTTTACTTTATTTTTGCTGCATAAATTATGCTTTATGATAGAGTGACATAGACAGGAAGGTAATCAGCAAAACATTTTGGTTTGTTAATCCACAATTCAAGATGTCAGCACGAAAGCCTGCTATCTACTGGCATACAATCTAGTCTAGTCAAGCAAGCCTTTCTCTGAAGGGGTTATGAAGGAATGCATGGTGGAGTTCAGCAAGTCTTTTATGTCCAGAAAACAAAAGCATATTTGATATAGGTTTATCACGCAGAAGAACTGGGTAGAACTCATTGCCAGAGGCTTGGCCAATAGGTGAAGCAAGAAAGCAGAGTCTTTTAACTTTTACTCGTCAGCCCTGGACGAAAGTACCGATATAAAAGGCTATAGATTTTTATCTGGGGGATTATTGAAAACTTTGAAATCAGGCCCGCAGGTCAGTTAGAGAGGTCCTTCCTTCTACAGAGACCTAGAGTTGTCCTATCTTCTACAGAGACCTAGAGAAGGAGGGCCTACCGTCTACAGAGACCTAAAGAGGTCCTACCTTCTATAGAGATGTCTCTGGACCGGACCAGGTCCGACTTGTTTCCCACCAGGATGATGGGGATGTCGTCGGCCTGTCGTAATCTACGGAGCCGGATCCGCAACTCGGAGGCGGACTCAAAACTAGAGCGATCGGTGATGGAGTAGACGATAAGATACGCACTGGCCTTCTTCATCACATCCTCTTCCTCCTGACCAATAACACACTGATGATTAAAGTCAGTCAATATGAAGCTTACCTTACTATAGAACCCTTATCTTACCTTACTATAGAGCCTTACCTTATGTCACTATAGACCCCTTATCTAATCCTATAATAGACCATTTATCTTACCTCACTATAGACCCTTTATCTTATCTCACTATAGACCCCTCATCTTATCTTACTATAGGTTCTAGTCCTTAAGGTTTAAGGTTATATTACCAGTTTGTCTGGTTCCCACGTATCCATGACGACCAGTGTTGTCTCTTCTCCGTCGACTGTCAGCGTTCTTTCATAGTGGTCGACTAGGAAATAATAACAAGTAGAAAAATTAAACATATTGGATGACTTATCATATGTTGCATGTCATTTGAATTCCGGCCACAACTAGCGTTGCGTTAGCCAGCTAGCGATGTTAGCCATCTAGCGATTTGTTACCCAGCTAGTGACGTGGTAGCTCACCTACTGTGGTGGGAACCCCTTAATTGAAACTTTGTTTTGTTATTATGATTGAATTGTGATTTGTTGGAAAGTTTCTTTGAGTCCCTAGAACTGCGCTATACAAATACAATGTACTATTATTATAGCCTTACTAGTTTTGTGTAAGCTAGCGTCTTGTTGGCCTTACTAGTGTGAGCAAAGCTGGTTTTGGGATTGCCTAGTTAGCAGGGGCGGTTCTATAGAGGAGGCAACAGAGGCAATGCCTCCTCTTGATTCAATTAAAAAAAAAAAAAAGATTTAAGTGATGAAGAAATTATTAAAAAATATTTTTCTTTCAAAGATAATCTATGTGCAATGTGTGTTAATTACTGAATGATTACATGAAAATGTTGAAAATGTTGAAAAAAATTGCCTAGTGCCTTTGCAAGGCAGTAGGCTGGCCATGGGGCTGTCTGACGTTACTCTGAGTATGTTACGTCCGGGGCTAGCCACTGAAGGGAGGCAAAGAGGCCAAAACTCACTTTTGCCGCCTTTGAAAATAAAAAATTACCAATCACAATTCAGTCTCACTGTTGCGAGGTAAATCATCCATACCATGTTAAACATAGGCAGGGCGGCCAGCCGCATCTACTCCTTGCAACCAATCACAATCAGCTATTTCTTTTGTTAACGTTCTAAGCAAATGAGCCTTCAGTTGCCGCCTTGTGCGGCAACTGACTGGAAGGCTCATTTGTATTACATTTAAGCAGCACGCACCATGAATGAACTTTACTTTATAAAGTTGAACTTCCTCTGCACATTTGATTAAAAGTTTAGAAGCATTGCACTCTGCTGACACAGTGTTAAGTGTGTTTAGTTATGATCCTCTCTAATGCGCCTCCACACGACGTGTCACGCGAGTATGTTTTCTTAAAAGTTGTGTAGGCCTATGCTTTAGAAAAGACATGCATGTGCGGGTGCACTGCGCTTTCGTGAAGGCGCGTTCCTGTTTGCCTCCCTGGTGAGCTTGGCCAAGAACCGCTACTGCTAGTTAGATTGTGTTAGCCTAGCTATTGTTGAGGTCAGCGAGGTGGAAACTCTGCTGATCCATAATGCCGTCCACTGCCGCAGGCCCAGCCAATCCCAGCAGAGTGTGTGGTTCAATCAATTCATGATGGAGATGAGTTAGCCAAGGTCATGGACAATGTCATGAAAAGACACACAGTACATAGACAGCTCATTAAGGAGCAGGTATGGGTTAGACAGTGAATACAGAGCCTAAACACAAGTATCAAATATGTGTTAATGAGGATTTAATATGTTCTCTCCAAGCGCTTTGCGACGTTGCTACCACAATTACCACGATAACCACAAGGAGACATCACTAGTTACCAGTGGTAACCAATGGTAACAATAATATCTACCCACCCCCGGGCGACTCCTCCCTATTTGAGACTCCGCCGAATATTCTGGCCAGACTGCTCTTCCCGACGCCATGGTCTCCTAGCAACAGCACGCGATACAGGAAGTCTTTGTAACTGTTTCCTTCGTCAGAGAGCCACTGGTCCCAGAGCAGTGTGTCTCCCAGCTGATAGGATGATGAGAGGCCCAGGGGGGCGTGGCCTCGCTGGGAGGCGTGGCCTCGTTGGGGGGCAGGGGCAGGGTGAGGGGCGGGGCTTCGCACTCCAAGGAGGGCGGGGCTGGAGCGGCGATGAAGGGGCTCCTTCTCTCTCGGTTTGTTTAGGGTCATGTTACTATGGTTACTGCTTCAGCACCAGGACATCCTGTATCCATCCATTTATCCATCCAGGTAGATCAGATCTATATCAGAGATGTAGAGATGAGATGTAGGACAGGTTTCAAATTCAAATCTAGATTACAGTAGTTCACACACCTAGATTAGAGATGTAAATTACATCTAGATAAGCAATTATATTATAATATTATAATATTTATAAACTGTTAAGATCTAGTTTTACAAACTGTAAAAATCCATACTTTAACAAACTGTAAAATCTATAGTTTTACAAACTGTAAAGATCTGGTTTCACCAACTGTAAAGAGCTCATTTACAAACTTTAAAGATCTATAGTTGAAAGACCTGTGAATATCTATAGTTTTACAAACTGTAAAGATCTAGTTTACAAACTGTAAAGATCTATAGTTGACCAAACTGTAAAGATTTATAGTTTTACAAACTGTAAAGATGTAGTTTAACAAACTGTAAATATCTAGTTTTACGCACTGTAAAGATCAGGTTAAGAAACTGTAAAGATCTAGTTTCAACAAATTGTAAAGATCCATAGTTTAACAAACGTTAAAGATCTACTTTAACAAACTGTAAAGATCTAGTTTAACAAATTGTTAAGACCTATCATTTAACAAACTGTTAAGATCTAGTTTTACAATCTGTAAAGATCAAGTTTAACAAACTGTAAAGACTGAGAGAGAAAATGTAGAGATTCTAGAGAATTGTAAATACTACCCTATCAAGGAATTTGAATTACTATCGGGTATTAGTATTTAAAATACTTTCCGATACAACAGCGTTCTCCCAACACAAAAAAATGCTGAGATGATGGAATAAAAAAACTCAATAATAACAGAACACCATAATAACAACTAAAGCATCAACATGACAGTTAGAGTTCACTTACCAACATGGTGCCTCTGTGGGGGCTTCTCCAGAGAACAGATAGATAGATGGAGTTCACTCTCCACCACATTCATGCGTCCTCTCCATCCTACAACCTAGTTGCCCACTGAACCCTCTTTACCAAACAACCACCCCCCCCTCTCTCTTCACTCTATTCGTCTCTTTCTCTCCCACTTCTCTTTCTCTCTGTCCTGCTCTCTCTCCCCTTCTCTCTGTCTTTCTCTCTCTTTTTCTCTCTCTCTCTCTCTCCCTCCCGCCCTCTCTCTCTCTCTCCCTCTCTCTCTCCCTCCCTCTCTCTCTCTCTCTCTCTCTCCGTCTCTCTCTTTCTTTCGTTCTCTCTCTCTCTCTCTCTCTCGCTGTCCTGCTCTCTCCCCCCTTCTCTCTGTCTCTCTCTCTTTCCCCCTTCTCTCTCTCTCTATCTCTCTCTCCCCTTTCTCCCCCTCCCCCTTCTCTCTCTCCCTTCCTCCTCTCTCTCTCCCCCTCTCTCTGTAAAGCCACACATGGTTAGCCAGCGTCCAAACAGACGATGGTCTGAAACCAGATCCTCGTAACCTGTCTGAAAAGTTCCACAACGCCGTTAAAAATTCAAGAGCGGAATCACAGGGATATCTCCCTCCCTCCCTCCCTCCCTCTCTATCTCCCCCTCTGTCTCCTCCTCCCTCCCTCCCTCCCTCCCTCTCTCTCTTTCAGCCTCTATCTCTCCCTCCCTCTCTCTCTCCCTCCCTCTCTCTCTCTCACCTCATCTCTCCTCTCCTTAGTTTCCTCTGCTTTGTCGACTTGGAAACCCAACACAGCTACAGGCAGACAGACGGGGTGGGGGCAGACAGACAGACCGCTAGACAGACAGATAGATAGACACGGTGTGATAGAGGCAGCAGCCATTGATTAATTGATCTTCGACAGCTAAGTGTGACATCAAATATGACCCACAACTGTCTGTCTGTTCCTGATGGTCTGTCTGCCTGACTGCCTGTCAGAAAAAATCTGGCTGTTGGACATGCAACAGACAAGTGTTTGTCTTCTTACTGCCTGTAGGTTGTTCACTAGAGACTAGCATGTAGCTCCTCTAACGGCCTCTAGGTGGTTCACTAGAGACTAGCATGTAGCTCCTCTAACGGCCTCTAGGTGGTTCGCTAGAGACTAGCATGTAGCTCCTCTAACGTCCTCTAGGTGGTTCACTAGAGACTAGCATGTAGTTCCTCTAACGGCCTCTAGGCGGTTTACGGTAGAAACTAGCATGTAGTTCCTCGAACAGCCTCTAGGTGGTGCACTAGAGACTAACATGTAGTTCCAATGGGCGACGGGGACACTGTCTTCTTTAGTAGGTCCATGCGCTGGGTCCATATTGTTTTACGCTAGGCTAGGCTAAGCTACTGGTACAGACTGACACATAATGTTTTGATAAAAACTTTAGTGTTCAGGAGGATTGACCCACAAACATGATACAAAGGAACATAAATCTGAGTTATTTCCACGTTTTTATCAAACATCAGTAAAAAGTCACAGCAATGACACATTTTTTATCAACCGTTGAAATAAATAACATTAACTAGAACATAAATATCTGAAACATATTTCAATTACAGTTGTGCCATAGTTCATATCATATATACTTCGCATTAATACATTAATATATATATCATATATAGAACGTTTATATCTAGGTATATATCTCATATATATATTGTTTTGATGTACATATATATCTCACATATATATTATTTCTATCTATAAATATAAATATCTCGGTATAGTTTATATCTAGGTATATATTTCACATCTATGTAGTTTATATCTATGTATATATCCAATCTATAAAAAGTTAAATATTAACTGTGTGTGAGCGTGTGTTTGTGTGTGTGTCTGTCTAGGAGTTTGTGTATGTGTCTAACAGTATGTGAGCGTGTGTGTGTGTTTAGGAGTTTTTGTGTGCATCTCACAGTATGTGTGTGTGGGTGCGGGTGCGTGTGTGTGTGTGTGTGTCTAGGAGTTTGTGTGTGTCTAAGTATGTGTGTCTAAGTGTGTGTGTGTGTGTCTAGGAGTTTGTTTGTGTCTAAGTGTCTCAGTGTGTGTATTTGTGTGTGTGTGTCTGAGTGTGTGTGTGTGTCTAGGAGTTTGTGTGTGTCTAAGTATGTGTGCTCAAATGTGTGTGTGTCTAGGAGTTCGTTTGTGTCTATGTGTATCAGTGTGTGTGTGTGTGTGTGTGTGTGTCTGTGTGTGTGTGTGTGTCTAGGAGTTTGTTTGCGTCTCAGTGTGTGTGTGTGTGTGTCTGAGTGTGTGTGTGTGTGTGTCTGAGTGTGTGTGTGTGTGTGTGTGTGTGTTTGAATGTGTGTGCGTGTGTGTGTGTGTGTGTGTGTGTGTGTGTGTGTGTGTGCGTGTGCGTCTAGGTGTGTGTGTTGTTGTTCATGTCCATCCTGCCCACCAGCTGGGTGATGAGCATCTGGAGGGAGTGGGACCTCATCTTGCCGACCTCCAGAACTCCTTCATGGTTCACCTGCTCCTCGTCGTCGTAGCTCCTCACCACCTGGACACACAGGGAGCACGTTTAGCTCCTGGATAGCATACGGATAGCTTCTAGTTAGACACTGCTAGCTCCAAAATAGCACCAGTTAGCTCCAACTTAGCCCCTCTAACCACCTATATAACACCAGTTAGCTCCCACTTAGCATCTGTAACCTTCTGTTTAGCGCCAGTTAGCTCCAACTTAGCACATGTAACCTCTTATTAAGCTCCAGTTAGCTCCGACTTAGCACCTGTAACCTCCTTATTAGCACCTGTTAGCTCCTAATTAGCACCACTTAGCACAATTAGCTCCAAATTAGCACCTGCTAGAACCTGGTAGGCTCCTACTTAGCACGCTCATCAATAGATACATGTCTCGGGACAGGGTGTAGCAGCAGTAACAAAAGTACTAGTACTAGTATTAGTATTAGTACAACTTACCTTGTTTGTGATGAGCGACAGACCGAACACTCGCATTCCACAGTGAGACGCCACCAGTACCTCCGGAGCAGTACTCATCCCTACAGAACGCAGTATTAGTACTGTAGTACTCACTCAGAATGCAGTATTACTACTACAGTACTCATCCCTACAGAACGCAGTATTAGGATTGTAGTACTCATCCCTACAGAACGCAGTATTAGGACTGTAGTTCTCACTCAGAAACCAGTATTAATGCTCCAGTACTCATCCCTACAGAATGCAGTATTACTACTACCAGTACTCACTCAGAACACTACTACTACAGTAGACATTATTACTACAGTACTGCTGTACACATCCCTACAGAACATAGTAATATATATATAATGTATATGTAATGTATATAATGTGTATATAAAGTATATATAATATGTCTTATGTATATATAATGTTTATATAATGTATAAATAATGTACATACGACGGCGTCCACCCCTATTCGTTTCAGAAGTTTATCTAATGTAAATAATGTATATATAATATGTGTAATATATATAATGTTTATAATGTATATATAATATACATACCGACGGTGTCGACCCCTAGCCGATGCAGTACTTTATATAATGTATATATAATATGTATTATGTATATATAATGTATATATAATATACATACCGACGGCGTCGACCCCTAGCCGATGCAGTACTTTATAAAATGTATATATAATATGTATTATGTATATATAATGTATATATAATATACATACCGACGGCGTCGATCCCTAGCCGATGCAGTAGTTTATATAATGTATATATAATATGTATTATGTATATATAATGTATATATAATATACATACCGACGGCGTCGATCCCTAGCCGATGCAGTAGTTTACATAATGTATATATAATATGTATTATGTATATAGAATGTATATATAATATACATACCGACGGCGTTGACCCCTAGCCGATGCAGTAGTTTATATAATGTATATATAATATGTATTATGTATATATAATGTATATATAATATACATACCGACGGCGTCGATCCCTAGCCGATGCAGTAGTTTACATAATGTATATATAATATGTATTATGTATATATAATGTATATATAATATACATACCGACGGCGTCGATCCCTAGCCGATGCAGTAGTTTAGCCTCGGCGACTGTCTCGAAGTTGGGCCCGCCCACCATGGCGTACACGCCCTCGTGGACGAACTGGGCCACGCCCATCTGCTTCACGATGTCCATCGCTAGGCAACGGAGACCCTTATCGTACACACTGGACATGGCGGGAAAACGCGGACCAAACCTGGAAATACACAAAAACCCTCTACTAAATACAAAAATACTTTCTCCTGAATGCACAAAAACCCTCTACTAAATACACAAATACTCTATCCTGTATACACAAACACTTTCCAGAGATTAGACAAATACCCTCTCCCAAACACATAAATATTTTCTACTGATTACACAAATACTTTGTACTGCATTAAAAAAACACTTCCTAGAGATAAGACAAATACCCTCTACTAAATACACAAATACTTTCTACTGAATACCCTCTCCACTTTACTTTACTACCTTTGTTACATATATATATATATATTGTTTTATATATATATGTAAATAATATAATATATGATACAGTCTATGATATAAAAGAGATATTTTAATTTAGTTTTACTATACTATCTTTACTATATAAGATGTATAATAAAGTCCATTAAAATAATATATGATATAGTTAAAAAAATAAAATAGATGTTATAGTGTATCTAAGCCGTAATCCGTACTTGTCGTCGTTGGGCCCGGTCAGAGGGTTCAGGCCGGCCAATCCCGGGACGTTGACGTGGTCTTTGATGATCATGATGTCACCGGGCTGGTAGCCGTCAGCCAATGAGCCGGCGGCGTTGGTGACGATCAGAGTCTCCACCCCCAGCAGCTTGAACACTCGGACCGGGAAGGTGGTCTGAGCCACAGACAGGTAGACACACAGACAGGCAGACACAAAGGTGCACAGATAGACAGATGGACAAGGAGGAGGACACACAGACAGGGAGACAGACAGGTGCACATATAGACAGATGGATATGGAGGAGGACACACAGACAGGTAGACACAAAGACAGGTAGACAAATGGACAAGTGGGAGGACACACAGACAGGGAGACAGACAGACAGGTAGGAGGACACACAGGTCAAGTTACAACCAGGAATGAAGGTAACATAATATAAACAGGAATTGATTGTGTTACCATGGTAACCTTGAAAGGTACCGTTGCAACCAGGAAAAGTTACCATTGTTACGTAACATAAACATTATTATTTTACCAGTAACCTGTCTCTCCCTCTACCACTAACTTGTCTCTCTCTCTGTAGCAGTAACCTGTCTCTCTTGACCAGTTACCTCTCTCTCTCTCTCTGTACCCATAACCTGTCTCTCTCTACCGGTGACCTGTCTCTCTCTCTGTACCAGTAACCTGTCTCTCTTGACCAGTTACCTCTCTCTCTCTCTCTGTACCCATAACCTGTCTCCCTCTACCGGTGACCTGTCTCTCTCTCTGTACCAGTAACCTGTCTCTCTTGACCAGTTACCTCTCTCTCTGTACCCATAACCTGTCTCCCTCTACCGGTGGCCTGTCTCTCTCTCTGTAGCAGTAACCTGTCTCTCTTGACCAGTTACCTCTCTCTCTCTCTCTGTACCCATAATCTGTCTCCCTCTACCGGTGACCTGTCTCTCTCTCTGTACCAGTAACCTGTCTCTCTTGACCAGTTACCTCTCTCTCTCTCTCTGTACCGATAACCTGTCTCCCTCTACCGGTGGCCTGTCTCTCTCTCTGTACCAGTAACCTGTCTCTCTTGACCAGTTACCTCTCTCTCTCTCTCTGTACCCATAACCTGTCTCCCTCTACCGGTGGCCTGTCTCTCTCTCTGTAGCAGTAACCTGTCTCTCTTGACCAGTTACCTCTCTCTCTCTGTACCCATAACCTGTCTCCCTCTACCGGTGGCCTGTCTCTCTCTCTCTCTATAGCAGTAACCTGTCTCTCTTGACCAGTTACCTCTCTCTCTCTCTGTACCCATAACCTGTCTCCCTCTACCGGTGGCCTGTCTCTCTCTCTGTAGCTGTAACCTGTCTCTCTTGACCAGTTACCTCTCTCTCTCTGTACCCATAACCTGTCTCCCTCTACCGGTGGCCTGTCTCTCTCTCTGTAGCTGTAACCTGTCTCTCTTGACCAGTTACCTCTCTCTCTCTGTACCCATAACCTGTCTCCCTCTACCGGTGACCTGTCTCTCTCTCTGTAGCAGTAACCTGTGGTACATCCTAAATGTGGACGTGTGTGTGTGTGTGTGTGTGTGCGTGCGTGCGTGCGTGCGTGTGAGCTCACCGTGCCGAGCGAGTGTCCCTCGTACATGTGGAAGCGACCCTGCATGCACACACAGCTCCGCCCCTTCATCTCCCCGAACACCAAGCGACCTGCATGACCCTGCACTACACACACACACACACGCACGCCCACACACACACACGCACATGCACACGCACACACACACACACAACCGCACGCACATGCACACACACGCACACATACACACACACACACACACACAACCGCACGCACATGCACACGTACACACAAACCGTAAATATAAAGTATATGTAATGAATAATTGGTATATAAAATGGGTAAATATAGTGTCAATATAAAGTACATAGGGTGAATAATAAGTTGTGTATATATATAAATCTACTAGTGTATAATAAGTGGTATATATATGTATTGTGTAAAGATAAAGTATATATGTATATAATAATGGTGTACATATATACTATACATAGTGTATATATAGTGAATAAGGGGTGCATATATATACACACTAACATAGTGTATATATAGTGAATAAGTGGTGTATATATATACACACTAACATAGTGTATATATAGTGAGTAAGTGGTGTGTATATATATATTTACTATACATAGTGTATATATAGTGAGTAAGTGGTGTGTGTATATATTTACTATACATAGTGTATATATAGTGAGTAAGTGGTGTGTATATATTTACTATACATGGTGTATATATAGTGAGTAAGTGGTGTGTGTATATATTTACTATACATGGTGTATATATAGTGAGTAAGTGGTGTGTATATATATATTTACTATACATAGTGTATATATAGTGAGTAAGTGGTGTGTCTATATATTTACTATACATGGTGTATATACAGTGAGTAAGTGGTGTGTCTATATATTTACTATACATGGTGTATATATAGTGAGTAAGTGGTGTGTATATATATATTTACTATACATAGTGTGTATATAGTGAGTAAGTGGTATGATATATATTTACTATACATGGTGTATATATAGTGAGTAAGTGGTGCGATATATATTTACTATACATGGTGTATATATAGTGAGTATGTGGTGTGATATATATTTACTATACATGGTGTATATATAGTGAGTAAGTGGTGTGTCTATATATTTACTATACATGGTGTATATATAGTGAGTAAGTGGTATGATATATATTTACTATACATGGTGTATATATAGTGAGTAAGTGGTGTGTACATATATCTTTACTATACATGGTGTATATATAGTGAGTAAGTGGTGCGATATATATTTACTATACATGGTGTATATATAGTGAGTATGTGGTGTGATATATATTTACTATACATGGTGTATATATAGTGAGTATGTGGTGCGATATATATTTACTATACATGGTGTATATATAGTGAGTATGTGGTGTGATATATATTTACTATACATGGTGTATATATAGTGAGTATGTGGTGTGATATATATTTACTATACATGGTGTATATATAGTGAGTATGTGGTGCGATATATATTTACTATACATGGTGTATATATAGTGAGTATGTGGTGTGATATATATTTACTATACATGGTGTATATATAGTGAGTATGTGGTGTGATATATATTTACTATACATGGTGTATATATAGTGAGTATGTGGTGCGATATATATTTACTATACATGGTGTATATATAGTGAGTATGTGGTGTGATATATATTTACTATACATGGTGTATATATAGTGAGTATGTGGTATGATATATATTTACTATACATGGTGTATATATAGTGAGTATGTGGTGTGATATATATTTACTATACATGGTGTATATATAGTTGTGTGTGTACCGGTGCTCTGGGGGAAGCCGGGGATGTCTGCGTAGGGGAACAGCTCGGGGTTCTTCAGGGAGTCCGCCAGCAGACCCAGACCCGAGCCACAGATGATGCCCACCAGGGGGCGCTGCTTAGTCTGGGACAACAGCCAATCAGCTGTCTTCTGGTAGTCGTCATGGCTACAAAGACAAACACACCGTCAGGAGTAGTGAGGAGAGGAGGAGAGAGGAGAGGCGATGAGAGATTAGGAGGAGGGGAGGAGAAAAAGCGAGAGAGTAGAGGTGATGAGAGGAGTGGAGGTGGTGAGATTAGATGTGCATGCGTGTGTGTGTGTGTGTCGTTGTGTGTGTGTGTGTGTGTGTGTGTGTGTGTGTGTGTGTGTGTGTGTGTGTGTGTGAGAGAGAACCTGTTAATCAGTTAATTGAAGACCCCCGTTTATAGTACAATTCAAGAGGGGAGACTTGCTTTTCTTTAGTCTCCTCTTTAAGACAACTTTTGAACTAATAAACTCCCAGTCTTCAAGAGGCAGACACATGTTGTCGTCCCCTTCTACTGGTTATGACCGCGTCCCACTGGCAGAAGTCTGAGATCTAGTGTTTAAGAACAGGTCTATGGTTTGAGGCTAGGCTCTTAATGCCTGGTTGGTTGTCTGCTTCCTGTTAGAAGCAGTGAGGGAGGCTGTGTTTCTACATGCTGATGAATTTAAAAACTATCTTTTTCACACCATGCTATCTCCACAAAAAATGGGTCATATGAACGATGAGACTCCTCAGATTCCAAAAGCATAAACTTTATCATTCACCAATAATTTTTTGGTATAATGTATATATATATATACATTCATAGTAATACTACTTCTAAGGGATCATACCAATACTACTATGCATCATGCTGGTACTAATTATACTATTCATCATTCTACTACTGGTAGGGCAATATATAACACTAATACTACACAACTACAACAACTTTTAATGCTTATACTAGCCTGATACTAAGTAGACTAATACTTTAGATTAGCTATTTGTTGAACTCATTTTCCAACAGTTTGAGGATATCAAAATCGTTCCCATGTTAATACTTTTACGTAAACGCCGTTCAGACTTTAAACTTTGGACTCCAGGTTTCTAAGTCTCATTCTATGACGTTTTATTTAATATACTTTAAGCTCATTTTGCACAACAGCACTCAACACATTTTCTAGTTATATTACGAGACCTGCGGAACACGCAGGTCTCGTAATATATTGGTATTAATAATCAACTATTAATAAATTGCTGATACTGACGACGTCGGTTTACGATCGAACATCATTTATGACCAGACAGCCTCACACTTTTAAACAAACACATCACTTTAACTCTTATTTTGTCCAAAAAAAAAACCCTGTTCATATTATATTCATGTATCATTCACAGATGAACAAATGATGTCATAAAAACACATCTCACTTGATCTGCTCTTTGCTGTGCATGTTGAGGAGGATGAGGATGATGAGGATGATGAGGATGATGAGGATGATGAGGGTGATTCCTGGTAGTGTCTGGAGAGTGAGACTGTGGAGAGTGAGACTGTGGACAGAGTGTTTTATATGGAAGATGCTGACGGGTATGAGACAGAGAGAGAGAGAGAGAGAGAGAGAGAGAGAGAGAGAGAGAGAGAGAGAGAGAGAGAGAGAGAGAGAGAGAGATTGATTTCCTCCTACCATGTGATCATGTCTGATTGGCTAACGACCTCCTCCATTCACACTGGTGGACCAATTAGACAGCGTGCTGCAAAGGCGCGCCAGAGGCGGGATTCTGGGAGTTAGAGTTCGTTAACTCAAACCAATTCTGGAAGGCATGTTCAGAATAATGTTGAAGTCATGTGACCGAGGTCAGCCGACTGCTAATGCAGTCCTGCTCTACCCTTATTACACCCCCCCCCCCACACACACACACACACACACACACACAGTAATTGAGAGTGAGTGCTGGTTTCAGGTCAGCTCTTCCCAGCATGTGAGATGGATTTGCAGTCATAAGACTTAGAGAGTGACATCTGTGTGTGTGCGTGTGTGTGTTAACATGTAAATGTGTGTTTATATATATAGGCACATGTGTGTGTGTGTGTGTGTGTGTGTGTGTGTGTGTGTGTGTGTGTGTGTGTGTGTGTGTGTGTGTGTGTAGAAACATGAAAGTGTGAGAATGTGGGTCAGTTTAAAATCTTCTGATAATAATTTATCATTTTGTAATTCTAAATCCTGACTGATCTGCTACTGATAACACTGGTAGCTGCCCAGTACAACCAGCATCTGCTACCGGTTCTAGTGGGAGCTGTCCAGTACTACCAGAGTTTTCTACTGGTTCTAGTGGGAGCTGCCAAGTACAACCACAGTCTGCTACTGGCTCTACTGGGAGCTGCCCAGTATATCCAGTATAATACTGGTTCTACTTGGTGCTGTCCGGTACTACCAGAGTCTTCTACTGGTTCTACTGGGAGCTGCCAAGTATAACCTATTTTGCTAAACTGGTAGCTGCCCAGTACCACCATGGTATGCTACTGGTTGTACTGGGACCTGCCCAGTAGAACCAGTCTGCTAATGGTTCTACTGGGTGCTGCCCAGTATCACCACAGTCTGTTTCAGGTTATATTGGGAAATGGTAGCTAGATACTCGCCAGTGTTAAAGGTGACAGATCTTCTCCTACAAGGACCATTCATTTATGGTCAATATTTATATTTATTGTCGCACACAATCCACACACACACACACACACACACAAACACACACACACACACACACAGGATTGTGTCCTCGCCAGATGCTGAGAATGTTTCAGCGACTGGGTTGTGTGAGTATGTCACAGATCCACACGCGTCACGTGAAATACCTCAGGATACCCATAACAACCAGCAGTTCTGTGTGTGTGTGCGCGCGCATGTGCGCGTATGTGTGTGTGTGTGTGTGTGTGTGTGACGCGGACAAAAGGCAAAACTAATTGGAGAGATGTTGCTGAAAACCGTGTGACTGATGCAGTGCGTGTGTGTGTGAGTGCGTGCGTGTGTGAGTGCGTGTGCGTGCGCTGGTGAGTGAATGAGTGAGTCTCTGTTAGCGATGAAGTCTCTCCTACTCTCTTACAGAAACAGGGAGCTGGAATCCTGAGGTTGTACGGTTTCTCATGTCCTGTAGAACACATTAATTAAGAGAAATACCCTCCAGGCAACTCAACGATAAACCCACTTCAAATACCAGACAGATACCCTCACATCATATGGTATATCTTATACCAGATATACATGTGTACAATCAGATACCAGATATATACCAGGACCACCAGTCTGCTAGTGGTTTTACTGGGAGGTGCCCATTAGAACCAGTATTCTACTGGAACCCGTCTACTACTGGTTCTACTGGGAACTGCCCTGTAGAACCAGGGTGCCCAGTCGCAACACAGTGGTAAAGATATACCATATTACTATATGCTACACGTGAACCTCCTAATATGGCGCAATTTGATTGGTTCGCTGTCTCAGGATATTGGGCAATATCCTGTATGATATATGATTGACATCTCAAAAAGTGTTATCTTGTTAATTTTTGGAGTATTCACGTTTAGTATACTAAAATATTAATTCGCCGAAGGCAAAGTGAATATTCACGGAGCCTGAGGTTGTTAAATATATGCACAAAGAAATGCTACCGTGATACTACCAGAGGGCAACACACACACACACTTTGTGGAGTTGGTTTATGAATATATACGTGTGTGTATATATATATATATATATATATATATATATATATATATATATATATATATATATATGATAATTCATTGACTTATATCATTTGGTTAACAAGATTGACATTTATAGATATTGTCAAATGGTTGCTGTGTAAATATATTTCACAAAGTCGGTGAATAGATGTTATAATAAAGTTGTGTATCGACATATTTCATCTGGTCAGGTCTGTTCATTTCATGGAAGATTTTACTCAGAAATCTTAAATCATTACATTACAAGGATAAGATAAGTTCAACAGTCAAAGTAAAGTCAAAGTGTCCAAGATTACAGCCAAGAGTCTGTCGCTACGGCAACTTATGGCAGAAAGCAGTGGTGTGATGATACCGGGGGAGGGGGGTGGGGGGTCATCAAAGACCACCCAATTGACCATTCTGATCAGCAGTCAGTCAAGCAGCCAATCAGGGTCCCGATTCAGTGTCCACATCGTCCGTGTCTTCGGTCTCAGAGCGACACACCTCCTCTAACGCCAGCTCTGACAGGAAACAGGAAGTAAACACTCTTCATCATTGTGTGTGTGTGTGTGTACCTTCACTGTAGGACAGGTGTGTGTGTGAGTGTGTACCTTCCCTATAGGATAGGTGTGTGTGTGTATGTCTATGTGTGTATGTGCGTACCTTCGCTGTAGGGCAGGTGTGTGTGTGTGTGTGTGTGTGTGTGTACCTTTGCTGTAGGGCATGTGTGTGTGTGTACCTTCGCTGTAGGACAGGTGTGTGTGTGTGTGTGTGTGTACCTTCGCTGTGTGTGTGTGTGTACCTTCGCTGTAGGACAGGTGTGTGTGTGTGTGTGTGTACCTTCGCTGTAGGACAGGTGTGTGTGTGTGTGTGTGTACCTTCGCTGTAGGACAGGTGTGTGTGTACCTTCGCTGTAGGACAGGTGTGTGTGTGTGTGTGCGTGTGTGTGTGTGTGTGCACCTTCGCTGTAGGACAGGTGTGTGTGCGTGTACCTTCGCTGTAGGACAGGTGTGTGTGTGTGTGTGTACTTTCGCTGTAGGACAGGTGTGTGTGTGTGTGTGTGTGTGTACCTTCGCTGTAGGACAGGTGTGTGTGTGTGTGTGTACTTTCGCTGTAGGACAGGTGTGTGTGTGTGTGTGTACCTTCGCTGTAGGACAGGTGTGTGTGTGTGTGTGTACCTTCGCTGTAGGACAGGTGTGTGTGTGTGTGTGTGTACCTTCGCTGTAGGACAGGTGTGTGTGTGTGTGTACCTTCGCTGTAGGACAGGTGTGTGTGTGTGTGTACCTTCGCTGTAGGACAGGTGTGTGTGTGTGTGTGTACTTTCGCTGTAGGACAGGTGTGTGTGTGTGTGTGTACCTTCGCTGTAGGACAGGTGTGTGTGTGTGTGTACCTTCGCTGTAGGACAGGTGTGTGTGTGTGTGTACCTTCACTGTAGGACAGGTGTGTGTGTGTGTACCTTCGCTGTAGGACAGGTGTGTGTGTGTGTGTGTGTACCTTCGCTGTAGGACAGGTGTGTGTGTGTGTGTGTGTGTGTGTGTGTGTGTGTGTGTGTACCTTCGCTGTAGGACAGGTGTGTGTTTGTGTGTGTGTGTGTGTGTGTGTGTGTGTGTGTGTGTGTGTGTGTGTGTGTGTGTGTGTGTGTGTGTGTGTGTGTGTGTGTGTGTGTGTGTGTGTGTGTGTGTGTGTGTGTGTGTACCTTCGCTGTAGGACAGGTGTGTGGGGCCGGTCCTCAGCGCGAGCCTCAGGGCCGGGACCAGCTGGTCGTACATGTGCAGCACGGCGCCGCAGCCCTCCGAGAACCCGCCGTGATAACCCAGAAGCCAGTGCAGCAGCAGCAGCGCCTCCCGGAGGACGGCCCACTGAGGCCCTCCCACCGACACTGAGCATTATGGGTAAAAACATTCACACCATTAGGAATAGGTGATCCGTATTTTATATAATATTATGATTAACATGAATATATTATCATTAACAATACAATTGGCAATATGAATGTATGAATCTATTATTTATATGAGTATAACATCATGAATATATTATCATTACGATTATGATAACATTATGGATTTATTATCATTATGAGGAGGACATTATAAATACATTATCATTATGAATATGTTAATGTTATGTATATATTATCACTATGAATATGAGAAGGTTAAGAACACAAATTAATGTAAGAACAGTTTCCTTTCTCCTCTCTGGTGGTGGAGTCCCGACCAATCATCTACCAAAGGTCCCTTTGCTTATGGACCAATCAGGGATGACGGGCTGCGTGTTCTGGGAGGACATTGGATGGGGTGGTTACCTGGAGGAGCCGTCTGCCGGTCTCGGAGCTCCAACCACTGGCGATGCACCACCACCACCACTGTCTGCACCACCTGGAGGTGGAACAGCCTTCAGCTAGCTATCAGATATCAATTACCTATCAACTAGCTATCAGCTATCAGTTACTGATCAACTAGCTATCAGCTATCAGTTACCGATCAACTAGCTATCAGGTATCAGTAACCTATCAACTAGCTATCAGATATCAGTTACCTATCAACAAGCTATCAGATATCAGTTACCTATCAACTAGCTATCAGATATCAGTTACCTATCAACTAGCTATCAGATATCAGTTACCTATCAACTAGCTATCAGATATCAGTTACCTATCAACTAGCTATCAGCTATCAGTTACTGATCAACTAGCTATCAGCTATCAGTTACTGATCAACTAGCGATCAGATATCAGTTACTGATCAACTAGCTATCAGATATCAGTTACTGATCAACTAGCTATCAGATATCAGTTACCTATCAACTAGCTATCAGATATCAGTTACCTATCAACTAGCTATCAGATATCAGTTACCTATCAACTAGCTATCAGATATCAGTTACTGATCAACTAGCTATCAGATATCAGTTACCTATGAACTAGCTATCAGATATCAGTTACCTATCAACTAGCTATCAGATATCAGTTACTGATCAACTAGCTATCAGATATCAGTTACCTATCAACTAGCTATCAGATATCAGTTACCTATCAACTAGCTATCAGATATCAGTTACTGATCAACTAGCTATCAGATATCAGTTACCTATGAACTAGCTATCAGATATCAGTTACCTATCAACTAGCTATCAGATATCAGTTACCTATCAACTAGCTATCAGGTATCAGTTACCTATCAACTAGCTATCAGATATCAGTTACCTATCAACTAGCTAT
>NC_136945.1:19452296-19584796 GCF_949987615.1 Pollachius pollachius | reverse complement strand
CTGGCAGGGGCTGTTGGTTCCCCAGTCAGGGTTGTACCATCCGGTCCGGTGGGGTTGGTCTTGGCGGGGAGCTGGGCAGCAAACGTCTCCTTGGTGATGAAACTATTTCCTGCTGGAGATAGACTACTGTTCCCATGATGCACCTGGGCAGAGGCGGTGTGCCCTCTGGGACTTCAAAGAGACATAAGAGACAATTAGAATCATCTAATACCCCCCCCCCCCAAACCCATCCCAACCAACCAGCTCTGACTAGTTAGAACAGAAGGTACTAGTTAGAGTCATGAGAGACTGTTCTGAGAATCCGGGACTAGTTAGAGGAACTGGTTAGAGTAGCGGGGACTAGTAAGAGTAGCAGGACTAGTTAGAGGGACTAGTTAGAGTAGCAGGACTAGTTAAAGTAGCAGGACTAGTAAGAGTAGCAGGACTAGTTACAGGGACTAGTTAGAGTAGCAGTGACTAGTTAGAGCATCAGGAAGGAGGAGGTGTTTGATGTCTCACCTGTTCCTGGCCAGAGGGGAGGAGTTCTTCACCAGTTTACTCCTCGTCTCGTTGATCTCAGCCTCCTTGAAGTGGAGCTCAGCCTGGAGGGACTGGATCTGAACCAAGAACGTCACTCACACACTGAGGGTCTGAACCAAGAACCACACTCACATTCAGGGTCTGAACCAAGAACCACACTCACATTCAGGGTCTGAACCAAGAACCACACTTACATTCAGGGTCTGAACAAAGAACATCGCTCACATTAGGATCTGAACCAAGAACATCGCTCACATTAGGATCTGAACCAAGAACCACACTCACATTCAGGGTCTGAACCAAGAACATCGCGCACACTCAGAATCTGAACCAAGGACATCACTCACACACTGAGGGTCTGAACCAAGAACCACACTCACATTCAGGGTCTGAACCAAGAACATCGCGCACACTCAGAATCTGAACCAAGGACATCACTCACACACTGAGGGTCTGAACCAAGAACCACACTCACATTCAGGGTCTGAACCAAGAACATCACCCACATCTGAACCACATCATCACAACACATTCAGGGACTGAACCACATCATCACAACACATTCAGGGTCTGAACCACATCATCACAACACATTCAGGGTCTGAACCACATCATCACAACACATTCAGGGTCTGAACCACATCATCACAACACATTCAGGGTCTGAACCACATCATCACAACACATTCAGGGTCTGAACCACATCATCACAACACATTCAGGGTCTGAACCACATCATCACAACACATTCAGGGTCTGAACCACATCATCACAACACATTCAGGGTCTGAACCACATCATCACAACACATTCAGGATCACAGACATCACGAGCGTTGTGGTGACGTGGAGGATCTGTGCGACGTGGATGAGGTGTGGTGGTGCAGCCAGGTAGGGTTCGTTCCACCCCTCACCTTCTTCAACAGCTCCTTCTCCCTCTCCTGCCGCTCCTCGTGCTTCTGCCTCTCCAGCAGGAGGCGCTGCTCCCTCTGCACATCCTTCTCCAGCTGGACTCCTCTGAGGGAGTCCCTCAGCAGCCTGATCTCCCCCTCCTTCATCAACACCTGCTCCTCCACCTCCTTCAGCTGCACACACACACACACACACGGTTATGTCCTTGTTATGTTATGGTTTTGGTTATGGGTATGTTAGAGTGGGGTAATGTTATGGTGTGGTTATGTTATGGTTATGTAAAGGCTATGTTATGGTGTGGTTATGTTATGGTGTGGTTATGTTTTGGTTATGTCAGTGCGTGGTTATGATTCGGTGTAGTTAAGGTTATGGTCTTGTTATGTAATGGTTATGTTATGGTCTTGCTATGTTATGGTGGTTATCCAATGGATATTTGATGGAAAGATTATGGTATATGGGTGATCACCTTCTCTCTGAGTTCTGACCGTTGAGTCTCCAGCAAGCTCTGGTAGTCCCCTCGGTCTGTAACACACACACACACACACACACACACACACACACACACACACACACACACACACACACACACACACTGTAGTGTTGTTGCACAAATGATTTTATTTGAATTCCAGTCAGGCCGACTCACCTTCTGCCCCAGGCCTCCCAGCAGGGTTTCCTCGGCTGTGATTGGCTATGGGTCCGGCCAATGGGAGTGGTCTGACGGCCTGAGAGGAGATGACGTCTATCTCGTCCAGGTCGTCCTGGGTGAAGTCCTCGTCGTCTCCAAAGCCTTCCACCGCGCCCTGCTCCCCTCGCAGCCTTTTGGGGGGCGGGGCTTGCATGATGACGATGTCACACAGGAAGCTGTCACACAGGAAGAAAGATTGACGATGTGAAGGTGTGCAGTGCAACAAACTGAGTGTCACTTGTTCCCTGTCATCCTCATTTTATGGCTAACTTCAACATGTTATTTTCCACCATTCCAAAACGTAGCAGCATCTTCTTACTGTCCAGCGAGCCCCGCTTAAGCACAATGGGGATCCTGCTATTTCTGCTGCTACCCAAGAAACTGTGGAATAGCCTGACATCCCTGTCTGCCCCTTCTTATGACACTTTCAAAACCAGACTAAAAACTTGCCTTTTCTCCCTGGCCTTTGACTTTTTAAAAATCGTTCTGCTCATCATGAACACCTTTTTACCTTCTGTTCTCTGTGTTATTGTCAGTAGGTTATCAAGGATGCTGTTTGAACTCACATTCTGTCAACTCAATTTCCTAAGCTTTTTTCTTTCTGTGAAATATGCACCTCTTCTAAATGTCTGTTCTGTGTTATTGTTGGGTTGTACATATTTGATGCTGTTTTAAGTCACATTCTGGACAGCACTTTTGTCAACTCTGAATATGGAGTTTATAAATCGAATTTATAAATGTAAAAAAATGGCCTTGACTGCTCCACCTGTGGTCCTGTCCTCTAGAGTAGTGAACTCTGGTAGATCTAGTAGTGTGAGGAGGATAGGTGAATAGTGTCTGACACCCAGCAGGCCAGCTAGTTAGCCACAGCAGGCTAACTTTCCCCCTCTTCAGCTCATCATTATTATCATCATCATCATGAAACCAACAAGAGCTGAGACACCAAACCCTCACCGCTTCATATTTTAACTCACCAACAACAGAGATGTGTGTCCTAAAACAGGTCCGCAGCTCTCCACATACAACCCGACACACCCCAGATCACTTTATAGTGGATATTCAACACCAAATTAATGTATTGATAAAAGTAGGATACATTTATGTTGTAAACTCATGTATTGTGAGGTAAACACACAGCGCGCTCAGCATGCAAGTGCACATCCTGCTCTGGCCAATCCCTGCGCTCCGTACTTCTTCTCTAGGAGAAGCTGCTCGCCTGAGGGCTGTCTGTTTCTTTACTGCCCCCTGCCGACAAAAACACAATCTATATTAAATTAAGAGGTTATTATTGTATTAAAAATAAAAAAAACTATTGCTGGATTAATTTAGAGCATTATATTACTTACTTCACTTAAATACAACAATAGTTATATATTTAATACAATGATATGCTCTTAATTTAATACAGATACGATTATGATATTAAATAAAGAGCATATTATTGAATTAAATATATAACTATTGTTGTATGACATTTAGAGCCTAGAACCTATTTATTTACAAGCATAATATTGTCTTAAATATAGAGCTATTGTCAGCACCATACCAATCTTCGTTGGTGATGGAACTTATAGTAAATCACTTGAGTCAGCTAAAGAAATGTAATGTACTGTAATCATACTATTTCTAACACAGAATAACCTGCCAGCCTAGTCCCTATCAGTGTCAGTTAACACAGAGAGCAGTTCTGGTATTCAATCGTATCTCAAAGAGCTCTTTAAAAACAATCCCTCATGCGGATCATTTAAATACATGCAAAAACCTCCACACACTCTAGCAGTCATTCTTTTATAACCTGCGGGAAAAGCAGGTGTTCACTAGGACCTTTATTCCCGGAATATAACAATTTACAATCGTAGAAAAATAAATGTAAACTGGAACTAAATAAGTTGCTATAATATTGTTCAGTAAATATGGTATTATGGATTATTATTTCAGAACTGGTGTTGCTTTGTGTGTTCAATCATATATTTTCCATTCATGTTTTGCGTTCATTTGATTTTGCTAAATAAAAACACTGAAAGTGTGTCCAGCGTTTATGGCTTTTTGTTCCCACTGTCTCACTGGCCTTGCTGCTGTCATAATTGTACATTAAAGACGCTGGTACTCTTTGCTCAGCCACTCCATGTATTTATCTTTATTTTAACATTTGCGAGGTGGTCCGCGAAAGGTCTTGATGAAAAATTAAGTGGTACACCTGAGGTCAAAGGTTGGGAACCTTTGGTCTAGAACAAACGTTCTAGCTCCCCTTATTGGTAGGACTACTGTATTCCTTAATTGTTTAATTTACTTTATGTAAATGCAAAAATTATGCCTACAGAAGTAGAAGTAGACTTAATTAACAGTTTATAATGTAAGTTTAATATTCTGACCGTAATCGATCTAATAATACTCAATGTAGTCTAATTTGTAGGGTCTAAAGCAGGGGCGAGGCTAGCCCATTTTTAGGGGTGCTGAAGCACCCCTAAAAAGGGGCTCAGCACCCCTAAAACTTGGGAGTAAGAAATGTTATTCTAAAAATTATATTTGTTCGTCTTTGAAATTGTTAAATAATGTCCAAAACATAAAATCTTTTGAGTTAGTTGAACCAATGTTAAAATTATGAAGTTATTTTTCAATAGAAATATTTTTTGTTTTTGTGTGAAAAAAGGGTGGGTGGTGTGGCAGTGGGGCTCATTGAGTGCTCAGCACCTCTAAAGCTCTGACCCTAGAATCGCCCCTGGTCTAAAGGAGTATGTAGAATGCAGTGGAATCCATAGAACAGACTTGCAGAAATAGAATATTATATTTATAAGTATGTCTTAATTAGTTAATAATCCCATTAACATGAGTCTTGTTGTGTATTCTACTAAAAGTGTCCTAGAAGTCTAACCTCCTCTAAGAGGGGACTCGTATAACCACTGAAAACGAGCTATTCTCTTTTTCCTCTTACGTCCTTTTACTAAACTTATGTGAATGGCAGTTTCAAAGCAGAGGAACATTATGAGTCTTTCTTGCAAAGTTTGTATCCAAAACTAAATGGAAAATATTATTCTACACACTGGTCCTTTAAATTTACTTTTTTTATCAGGCGTTTCATGAATCACTGAAACTTGGAAACGAAGAGACGTAAATTGCGATGTGACCTATAAGGACAGGGACGCAATCCTTGTGACCAGAGCTTGTGGCCAATGGGAGCCGAGTGGGCGGAACATCCTGGTAGTCTCGCAGTTAGCGGCAGCTCAGCAGCTCCTGCTGCCGCACGTCGTCAAACTCTGCCAGGGTACTTCTCAGCTGGTCGCCCGAGGGGCTTCAGTGCGGTTTATGGTTCTGTTATGGACTTAGTGGACAAAATGGACGAGAATGAGTGGAACTATCACGGCGAGGGGAACAAAAGCCTCGTAGTTTCACACGTACAGGTGAGAAAGGCTAGGCTAACTAGCAGCTTGTTGATGGGGTGTTTACCGGTGAGGCTAGGCTAGGCTAAGCTAGGCTACACAAGGAGCCCGACGTTCAGCCGACGAAGCCGGGGTCGGGACCCAGAAATTCAGTCCCACGACTTCAGCTCCCGGCTCTCTCGGCTGACACGGAGTCATGGCTCCTCGGACCAGCCGAGTGAACTCCTCTGAACAACTTATTTAGAAACTTCACTAACTTATATAAGTTTTTGGGGATGCTGTCTCGTGAAGGACGCTGACCAGGAGGCGGGTCGCGAACTTCACTTTTGGCGAAGCGGGGACACGTCCCGTCTTGTTGGGCAAGACACGCTGTTTGTGTGTGTGAGGGTGAGGGGGTGTTGACGGACCGGTTGATAACCAGTTGTCCTATGCAAATAATCAGTCAGGATGGGTGCGGTACTAGGTGGTCATAGTCACTTTATTCATGTGAAAGGTTTTTAACCTCTTAATGGACTACGTTTAAGTCCCGCCTAGGGCGCCTCACAGGGCTTTGTACATGCCCTTGTTTATTGTGCTGCACTTGTTTGTTGTGTGTCTCACATGCCCTAACGCACCGTGACTATCTTCATACCAATGTCTTAACGGAAAGATAAAGTTATTTGAGTTGAATGGCACGAGATGGGAAGTGACGCATGTTTTATATTTCATTCAACTGTCAATTCTGTCATTTAGTTATTTTCTGTTGTTCTGGGTTGTGTTCAGATGTCCAGGGTTCTACGCCTCCTCAAGTACTCGTCAGAAGATGCTGAGAATGCCCCACAGGTTAGAAAACTACTACCACTAATGCAATACTACTACTGATTAGGGCTGCACCATTCTAAAATTAGTATCATGATTTTCTTGCTCGGAATTGAGGTTGAGATTCTTTAGTGATGTATTTCCAATATAAATGTTTATTGAACTCATTTATACGATACACAAGGACACTCAACAGAGACCATTTCAGTAACTGATATAGGACTGGCACATCAACAATGGACAACAGAAAGGGAACACTCCTCTTTTTAGCTTCAATGCAACCGCTTCATGAATCTGACGCTGAACATTCACACAATCAACTTCAGTCTCTTTTAATCTCTTACTTACACAACATCGGTCAGGGTGAAAGTAGGAGCGCTTGTTTTGATGCAGCTGATGTCCCTCATCAAATGCAGCAGAATAGTTGTCATGAAGAAATGAGATCTCGTAGAGTTACGAATCAAGATTGTGTTTTTAATATGATTTATCGTGCAGAGCTACTACCACTGGACCCTTTCCTAAACGTGTCTGTTATGTTGTGTGTCCGGTGTGTGTCTATTGTGCGTCTTGTGTGTAGACTACAGAGGAAACGTTCAGGCAGATGGAGAACATCGTCGACTTCAGTAACAACGTGATGAGTCCTCTACTGGGAGACAAGTTCGTCCACAGTGGAGTAAGACCCCTGTCTGTCCCTCAATCTGTCTACCTATCTGTCTACCGGTCTGTCTCTCCCTGTCTTTCTGATTCTCTGCCTGTCTTATCGCTCTACCTGTCTGTCTGCCTGTGGGTCTCTCTGCCTGCCTGTCTCGCTAACTGTCATTCTCATTCTCTCTACCTGTCTGTCTCTCTACCCGTCTATCTGAAGTGATGCTATCGGGTGTTGAGAGGCAGCAGACCAGCGAGCCATTGTTGCTATGTTACAATAGAAACCATGACTATCCCGCAGAGGTGGTGTTGCCCTTGGAAACAAGCGACCAAAGTCCCTTTTTTGTCAACAGGAAGTTGTCAAACTGCCACTGGAGTTTGTCAGACAGCTGTCAATCAAGGTTCAACACCACAGACCAGGTAGGCGGGACAAGGCTGTGTTCTGATGGGAATGGTGGATATGTTCTGTGTCTGCTGGATCTATATACTGAAGTGTGTGTGTGTAGCCTGGAGGTGTGATAAGGTGATGGATATCTACAGCGGTGCTGCCCTCTGTCTGCCCAACCTGACCACCCCCTCCATACCGACACACAACCCCCCTCTCTGCGTGGAGATAAAGGTAATACCCACACACGCCTCAGTACAGTGCTACAGGAATCAAGTGAATGTACAGTGTATTACTGAAGTGCTTCACAACAACGCTTTGCTACTGTCATTTCTGTATATTCAACATCCTTTTCTCTCCGTTCGCTCAGCTCTTGAGCAGCTCTAGAGCAGCTCCATAGCAGCACTAGAAAAGGCCTTGAGCAGCACTGGAGCAGATCTAGGTCTGCTATATGGCATCACTAGATCAGGGCTGGAGCAGCAGTAAAGCAGGTTAGATCAGCTCTAGATGGAGCTGGAGCAGGGCTGGAGAAGCTTTAGAGCAGCTCTAGAGGAGGCCTGGAGCAGAACTACAGCAGGTTGGGGCAGCTCTAGACATGGGGCTGTCCTGAGAGCCAGACATACGGGCAGGAGGAGGTTTGACAGGAGGAAGGGTTGGCGGACGAGGAGAACTAGTTGATATTCTGAATGGGTCTCTGTTGAACGGAGGAGTTTCTGAGCCAGTAAGAAGTGTCACAACTTCACTCACCCCTTGCTATGGCAACCATGGTACTAGTCGGCTATTGGTCTAAACAGCATCCCTCCCTACCTGCTATTGGTCTAAATAACTGGTTTTCATGCAGAAAGGCCATGAAACCAACCGGTTTGAACTGCTGAGTTGTGCTTCCAGGAAACGTCCTACTGCTGTCATCCTGCATCATGGGTTGACATGAGGGCACTAGTTCTCAACCTGCGGCCCAGGAGCCAATGCAAGATGTAGAAGTCTATTTGTCTTTTCCTTATTACATTTAGCGGAACATGGTAAGTAAGTTTGCACTGGGCGCCGCCCTTGGTAGCCCCAAACCTCTGTGTGAATAAAGCTAATGCCAGCTTATGAAATGCCTATTACTATGCAATTTGTGTTTGCTAAACGTGATGACACCCATATTTGGTCAGGACCATATATGGATCAGAGGTCAGGGCAGTTAATTAGCACTCTTGGGTGTGGTGGATAGAGGCATTATGCATGGCTGAGATAACGATGGCAAAGTAACAGAGTTGATGGATTGATGCAACCTCTCGATTAGTTGGGCTTTGTCTCTGCACAATAATTAACCGGTTGATCCTGTTACGACCTGGAGGACTGTTAGACTTTTACTGTTGATTAAGTGAATTCTGCTTTTTATTCTAATAATGGTGCCACGGTTGCCTTGTTGACTCCATTAGACACACCCTTATGGGCGGCATGTGGCTCAGGAGGTAGAGCGGGCTGGCTGGTAACCGGAAGGTTTCTGGTTCATGTGTGTCCTAACTGAGTGTCGAGGTGTCCCTGAGCAAGGCACCTCACCCTGACTGCTCCCGACGAGCTGGCTGTCGCCTCGCCTGGTTGACCGGTGGGCAATTCACACCTGCAAACTTGTCGCTTTTTGGCAACAATCGCCGTTTTCTTGGTCTATTGGGTGGTGATCACGTGAATCGCATAGAACGGGAGAGTTTTCTTTTAGGGGGGGGGGAAGGCCCTTCATATGAAGGTGCATATGAAGGTCCTTCATATGCAATTCTAGCCTGCCATGCAGGCTAGAATTGCGAAACATTATTGGATAATTCTTATAATTGACATTTCTCTGGGCCAATCGGAATCTCAGCACTTGCTTCAGAATCTTGAATCACACAGCGCCGACTGAGCTCGCCTTTGGATGAGACGCCTGGCTACCGCGCGAGTCTGATGGAAACTCTTAACGTCAATTTGAAGTAGGGGTGTACGGTATAAACGGTATAGAAAGTACGGTACAACAAAGTAAGTAACGCGTTAATACAGTCACCTAACTACTTTTTCATGTAAAAAGAAAAGTTACGCGCAACTACTGAAAATATGGTAACGAAACATAGTTCCTTTTTCAATTCGGCGCAATGTTACTTTTCCCAGGGACAGATTTGACAGCGATACTGCCTTCTCAGGCAGTTTTTGCTATTGCGCCTGCGTGCTTGCCGGTAGTCCCTTCACGAGGTCTCATTCCACACCGTACGAGACAGACGGTAGCTTGAAGCTGTCTCTGCATATCAGCCATTGCTTCCGCAGGCATTTTCCAAAGCCAGCCCTTTCGACAAAATCAACCAAAACCTTATCTGAAGTAACTTCAGATAAGATTTTTATTTTTTTTATGCAGTTTTGCTGCCTTGCCAGTATTTTACCCCTTCAGAAGCATTAATATCGAAATTAGAAGACAAAATTAACATACCGTGATATAATACCGTTACCGTCTATGCCTCAAATCATACCGTGATATACATTTCAGTCTATACCGTGCAGGCCTTATTTGAAGGAACTATCTTATGTTAAATTCGAGGTAAGTCAAGCTTTTTGGAGCAAAAACAACAGCTATTCGTTTGCTTGATTCAACTAACGTTAGCTACCGCTTTTTTGATGTGATATAATTTACAATAATATTGTATCTTTAGGACCAAGTCAACGCCGAGTACTGCACGAACGTAGACCTTGCATAAAGTTTAGGGATCGACCGATATGGATTTTTTTGGACCGATACCTATATTTTTTCATCAGCCTTAGCCGATAACCGATACGCCGATACAGAATTTCTTGAGCCGATATTTGGGGCCGATAATACCCTGGAAATCCAGAGTTCTCGCAAGAGCACAATTTGAATTTGCTCAGGGAGTCACTCTGGGAACGAGCAATATACTCGTGTATACTCTTGATGTATCAATATAGGCGGTGTAAGCGTTGCTGTTTTACCGACCGGATACGGCAAGAGTCTTATCTATTGGTTAGCTCCACTGGTTTGGATACGTCACCCCTTGTATTCTTCTGATATTTTCAAATGCATGCTTTGTGCCGCCCCTCAAGTTGGGCCATTTTCATTACTCGTTGCCAGACCCTACAGTTTTATAGATGTGGGTCTGGATTTCCAGGCTAAGCCTCCCTAAATTAACATCATAAAAATGACACAATGATAATAACAAATGTTACAATATCTCAATAAAAAAAAAATGAACTGTTTAATGAACTGTCTGTAAATCGTGCGGAAGGAAAAAATTAAAATAAAGTAAATACAATGGGCGATACTGAATAAAATATCGGCCGATACACGTAAAAAACGCAAATATTGGCCGATAATATCGGCCGGCCGATATATCGGTCGATCACTAATAAAGTTAATAAATTCTAACAACATAAGGCTATTTAGATAAATAATCTGTCAAGGGTGTCGTCCTAGGCTAATACACCATCAGCACATTTCTGTATAATAAAGGGCTACATTTTGCATCCAAGTCTGTCATTTGAAATCTTTCCTTTGTATTGTGTGCTACAACCTCCGTAATGAATATTCACGCTAAATCCCGCCCAGGGTAGCTCAGAATTCGAGTAGCCGTATATCTCGAAACACCGATCGATGATTCTGCCCCCCCCTTACTCTATTAGTATTTCAAGGATATTTTTTCCTATATGAAGCGTGGGCAGGGGGGGTTCCCCCAGTTCCGCTGGCCCCCAGACTTCTCTGACGCCCTGTTGAAGTGGGGGTCCAACCCTGGCAGCGATCTTGGGCCTGGCCCACGGGGGTGAACCCCTCCAGTTATACACCGCTCAGCTTTAGATGTCAATCAGCCTGAGTTCATATAAGTGTTATAACTATACTGCTGGTACTAATGGTAATATCATAATCTAAACACAATTATTCAGTGATGATTATTCATTATTATAATTGTGAGTTGAGTTGTTGTTCTTTTTGTGTATTATCTCTAATCTTAGACTTACCTTAGGAGTTGTTCAGCCTTATGTGAAGCCTGAAACCTGTCCCAACGCTTGGTCAGGCCTTCAAGTTGCATTTCCAAATTCAGGCTTTTACTTTGAAAAAAATCAACCATAGATCTTTGGTAGCATCATTGGGTTGTTAGGGTAACCCTTGGTTATGGTGCGTCTCGTAGCCTCACCGGGCTCCAGTGAGCCCCCCTCTCTCCCTTATATTCCCTCTTACTTGCCTTTAACTCCTCCCGGGATTATCCACTCCGACCTCGGATCCGAGGAAGACCAAAGAACTTACTTTGTTTGTTTTTTATCTATATATTCTATTTTTTATTATTTATAAAAAATTACAAATATATATTTTTATTGCAGACTCAACATTTTAAGTCTGCGATATTATCCACAAATGAATGAGAAGTTGAACCTGTGTTGTAACAGTCTATGTGGGTCACCCCCCCCACCACAGTCACAGTGGCCTCCCAGCTTCTATCGGCTCCTTGAGGCAAGTTTCCACCAGATCCGTCTCAGAAACGTCACGGCAGTAAATCGTTCGCCGCAGACAATAGAAACCATTCTGGTCAATGTAGGCTATTCCACTGGCTACAGTCGCGGCACGGCACAGCAAGTCTAGTGTCGCCAGCGGACCGCCAGCGGGCTGGCGTCCCGCTGAGGACCACATTGTGACGTCGCTGAGCCGTACCTCAGCCGGAACGTGTCCGGGCCGTTTCTAGCGTGGATTGCAACAGCACACATCAACGTAAAATGAAATGCATTTGTAGAATGTTGGAAGAACGACAAATCTCGATTACTATATTTTTTTGTCGAGATTCAAACTATGTAGCTACAGGTGTGTGGTTACCAAAGGTGAACCCGGGCCAATATTAATGTAAACCCCTGTATCTGATCTGTCCTTACCTGTGCCCTTACCATTCTAACGTCTGTCTTGCTCTGTTTTCAGCCCAAGTGTGGTTTTCTCCCGTCGCCAGAACACGTCAGTAAGGACATCAAGACCAAAGTCTGTCGCCACTGTATGCACCAACGCTACAAGGTACTATACTACTGCATGCACCAACGCTACAAGGTACTATACTACTGTATGCACCAACGCTACAAGGTACTATGCCACTAATATACTACTGTATGCACGACGCTACAAGGTACTATACTACTGTATGCACCAACGCTACAAGGTACTATACTACTGTATGCATCAACGCTACAAGGTACTATGCCACTAATATACTACTGTATGCACCAACGCTACAAGGTACTATACCAGTACTATCAGTACTATACTACTAACTAAGAAGCTGGAAGGTTTGCATTCCAGGACGTGTCATCCCGTTTGTTTGGGTGAGGCACTTCCTCTGCCTGCTTATCGTTGAATATCACCCGTAGTGTTGTAAGAGGGATAGGCCTTAGATTCAGAGCAAATCTCGACTTAAAATAACCGAAAGAGGAAATAAAGTCTCACGTGTATGCATGTCAGCACAGTGACTAATGTGTAGTACGGAATGGTTATGGGAATATCACGGCTGGCTCCGATACATAATCGAACACTTCGGATAACCGTTTGGTTTTCCTACATAATATTCTGGCCATTTTTTTTATTGTATTACATCCATTAATAAATGGATGTCAGGGCTAGGGTTAGAGGGCTAGTGGCTTACCAAACAGTCTGTTTCCTTCCCTGGGCACATGGTCTGTTAACTGGGCACATGGTCTGTTAACTGGTCACATGGTGTGACTAACTGGTCACATGGTCTGTTAACTGGTCACATGGTGTGGTAACTGGTCACATGGTGTGTTTGTCTCCAGGTGGCCAGCGGAAAGTGGAAGAGGAAAAGTCTGTATTGCCCCCTGGACCTTTTCTCAGGGTAAGACCGCATGGACGGCACATACTACTACATGTACTGCACATACTACTACTAGTACTGCTACTACTACTACTACAGCATGGACTGCACATACTGCTACATTTACTGCACATACTACTACTAGTACTACTAAATCTACTCCACATACTACTACTATTACATGTACGGCACATACAACTACTACTACTAAATCTACTGCACATACTACTACTATTACATGTACTGCACATACTACTACTAGTACTACTAATACATGTACTGCACATACTATTGCTACTAGTACTACTACTACTACATGTACTGCACATACTACTACTAAATGTACTGAACGTACTACTACTAGTACTACTACTACATGTACTGCAGTATTATATCTGTGTGTGTGTAACAGGAACAGACAGAGGATGTATTTTGCCATCAAACACCTGATAGAGGAGCCTCAGAACAACTTTAAGATCTTCAAGGTGAGACACGCGGACACGCCCACCCGGACACGCCCGCCGGACTCGTGGTGTTTGGGATGTGTGTTTTATAATGTGTGTGTATCTGTGTACCAGGGAGGGAAGTGTATCCATGGCGACCGGGATGAGATGCTGTCTGTCAGCTCCTTGCTGCAGAAGCTCCGGCCGTACTTCAGCTGTGGAAACGGACGCAACAAGACGGTCCTGCATGACTTCATCCAGGTCAGACCTACTGCTGTAGACCAGAGCCCTACTGCTGTAGACCAGAGCCCTACTGCTGTAGACCAGAGCCCTACTGCTGTAGACCAGAGCCTACTGCTGTAGACCAGAGCCCTACTGCTGTAGACCAGAGCCTACTGCTGTAGACCAGAGCCCTACTGCTGTAGACCAGAGCCCTACTGCTGTAGACCAGAGCCTACTGCTGTAGACCAGAGCCTACTGCTGTAGACCAGAGCCTACTGCTGTAGACCAGAGCCAACTGCTGTAGACCAGAGCCCTACTGCTGACCTCCAGGTTATGGTCTCCTGTAGAGGTGTTTAGGACCCTCAGGTTACTTGTTTATGTTCAGGACCCTCCAGATGATGGTCGGCTGTAGAGGAGATGTTTGGGCTGTAGGCTAAGTGTGTGTTTGTTTCAGGTGTTGGTGGACAGTCTGCTGAGTAGTGATGAAGAGGGTGATGAAGGTGTGGAGCGCAGGCTGGAGGGGAGGATGGTGTGTGAGGCCAGCCTCTGCTCTACAGAGTTCCTCCGAACAGGTAGCACATGTTTCCAACTACATCCTGGTGCTTTTCAGAGTAAGAGCCCCCCAGCTAAGTGTGTGTGTGTGTGTGTGTGTTTGTGTGTAGACCCCCAGCCCCTGCCCAGGGACAGTGTGCTTGGTAGGATCCTTCAGGTCCAGCTGTTGGACTCTCTGGACATCGAGGGGCTGCTCCCCCTCTACCGGCGGGTGGAGCAGTACCTGCACCACTTCCCCAAGGAGAGGTAACCATAGTGACCCCACGCACAACGCTCCACTACAGTAACCATAGCGACCCCACACGCAACGCTCCACTTCAGTAACCATAGCGACTCCAACCACAACGCTCCACTACAGTAACCATAGCGACCCTACGCACAACGCTCCACTACAGTAACCATAGCGACCCCACGCACAACGCTCCACTACAGTAACCATAGCGACCCCACCCATAACGCTCCTCTTCAGTAACCATAGCGACCCCACGCACAACGCTCCACTACAGTAACCATAGCGACCCCACCCACAACGCTCCTCTACAGTAACCATGGCGACCCCACGCACAACGCTCCACTACAGTAACCATGGCGACCCCACGCACAACGCTCCACTACAGTAACCATGGCGACCCCACGCACAACGCTCCACAACAGTAACCATGGCGACCCCACGCACAACGCTCCACTACAGTAACCATAGCGACCCCACGCACAACGCTCCACTACAGTAACCATAGCGAACCCACGCACAACGCTCCACTACAGTAAACATAGCGACCCTACGTACAACGCCCCACTATGGTCACCATAGTGACCCTGTGTACAGCGCTCCACTATTGTAACCGTAACGTCCCCATGTACAATGCTTCACTACGTAACCATAGCGACCATACGTACAATGCTCCACAACCGTAACCATGGTAACCCTTGCGTGTCGGTACAGGAGTCGCCTGCAGATCGACGGGCCGTACGACAAGGCCTTCCTGGAGAAGCTACAGAAGTGCCCGGCCGAGGACGATGGGTCCATAGAATACGCTGTCGCCAAGGTAGCCATAACTCATCACGAGGAGGGTTGTGTGTATCAAGTAGTGATCGACCGATATATCGGCCGGCTGATATCAGCGTTTTTTACGTGTATCGGTATTGGCTGATATATATATTTTTTATTTTTGCTGTGATTTACAGGCAGTTCAATAAATATCCATTTTTTAAAATTGAGACATTGTAACATTTGTTATCATCATTGTGTCATTTTTATGATGTCAATTGAGGGAGGCTTAGCCAAGCATGCATTTGAAAATATCACTGGATAACACACATTGGATAACACTATGACCAATCAGAAGAATGCAAGGGGTGACGTATCCAGACCAGTGGAGCTAACCAATATATAAGACTCTTGCCGTATCCGGTCGGTAAAACAGCAACGCTTTTTGCCCGCCTATATTGATACATCGATGTGATTGATTAATGTTCTGGCCCAGGGGAGGCCAAGAATATACAAGAGTATATTGCTCGTTCCCAGAGTGACTCGCTGAGCAAATTCAAATTGTGCTCTCGCGAGAACTCTGGATTTCCAGGGTATTATCGGCTCCAAATATCGACTCAAGAAAATCGGTATCGGGTTATCGGCTAAGGCTGATGAAAAAAAATCTGTATCGGTCCTAAAAAAAATCTGTATCGGTGGATCCCTAGTATCAAGTACTATGAACGTGTGACATCTGATGTCCGTTGGTCTTTGTGTCTAGGTGCAGCAGTACCGCGTTGCCATGACGGCCAAGGACTGCTCCATCATGGTGACCTTGGTCCCCCGCCGCGACGAGGAGGACGGGAGCGAACGGTGAGGAAGGCCCTGAGCTGCCCTGTGTGGGTGCTCCACTGTGCACCGCGATGCGACACGGGGGTTCGGGTTATGGTGCGTTCCAGGCAACCCCTAACCCGTGTTCGCAGAACCTTCCACCCCTGAAAGTGCCCTGGAACGGCAGTCAAACCTGCAACCCACTACGTGATAACTCGTACCAGAGCGATGTATTCCCAGTTCCAGCTCGTAACTTACGGGCTAAAACGTGTCCCTGGAACGCAGCATTAAAACGCGCGTATTCGTCCAGTTTTCGCTCTGCTGCTCGTATCTGCTCTTCAGTCGGCCCTCCACTTGCGGGTTCCGTCGCGGTTTACTTGTGAGGAACTTCCCCCGGTCCTCAGGGTAACTTCCTCCACAAAGGCACTGGGATGAAGAGCTTACCTGCTGCGTCTCAGTGCTCTGTGGAGACTGGCTCGTCGGAGGCAGCCCTGCTAAGCTCCCATTTTGAAAACAGTTTGAGAGGAACCCTGCCTAGCAACGGTTAAAGTTCTCACCCCGGCGGTAAATTCAATTTCTTTTAGCCCTCCCCGGTCATTTGAGGCTGCAATCTATAAACAAAAGCTGAGGTTTTGTGAGTTATAGGGATGTATGGATGTATGTATGTTATACGTCGTCCTGGCACTGGAAAACAGTCCTTGGCATTGTGTAGCATCTTATCCTAGCTATCTCTGTTGTATACGGGGAATGGGTTAACCTAGTGATTGTTAGTGCTTGGCCCTTGGTTCTATGAACATCCTCACTGTACCAACAGGGATATATTGTTGTTTCTCGTTCTTCTAACCAATGGACTTACTCTAAGTCTCTTTGGGTGAAAGCGTTTGCTGAACGCCCTAAATGTAACGTGCGGTCCTCCCAGCAGCGCGGCCTTCTCGTTCTCCGCCTCCATCCTGGACCTGGACCCCAAACCCCAGGACGGCGTGCGGCGCCAGCAGCGTCTGGACCACCGCGTGGTCTCCGCCTACCTGAGGGACGACCCGGGGCCCAGCCCGCCGCTCTACCCAGAATGCACCCTGCTCATTCACCCCGTATGAAGACTGGGAGGCGCCTGCACGCCATAGCGACGGCCGGTGCGACCGGTCGCTGGCTGGCTGTTTTGATGTCTGATGTTGCTAGACAACGGAGCAGCGAGGTCGCGACCCCGCGGCAGGTACTATTTTATCGGGAATAAAGCGGACTAGTTTCCTGAGATGGTTGTCATGGCGACTCCCTTCGGCCTTATCGGACGGCTCCCTTTCCGCCGCTTCCATGACAATGATGCTGCAGGATAAAAAAAAAACACGAGTGACGTGGGTGTGGTTCTGCCGTCTCCATGACAACACTGCTGAAGGATGAAAACAGGAGTGACACGTGTGTGTGTGTGGTGGGTCTGCCGTCTTCATGACGATGCTGCTGAAGGATGAGAACAGGAGTGACACGTGTCGGGGTCTGCCGTCTCCATGACGACACTGCTGAAGGATGACAACACGAGTGACCATGTGTTGGTGGGTGTCGGTCTGCCGTCTCCATGACGACGCTGCTGAAGGATGACAACACGAGTGACCATGTGTGGGTGGGTCCGAGTGCCATAGGAGGCTTATTAGGTCAGGGTCTTTAACATTAAAAATATTAACTTCTGCTGTGGCGTGTTGATGACATCAGCAGCAGCTAACCGTATGTGCCACGTGACGTCACCATGACTCATCCAGTCAGAGCCATGGGGGCGTGTCCTGGTGATGTTTAGTTTCACTGTGACCAGACTAGCTGACAGTACAAAGGAGACTGGGAGTCTGTTTGTATTTAAATTATTTATTTTTCTAGCGCTTTCATTAATGACGTGTCAAGCCTGAAGATGTTTGTATTCAATAAAGGGTTTCTGAAAGAAAAACCAGCCTTCTGATTCTAAGAAAAGTACAGAACAGACTGTTTTATTTTTTAAGTGTTAAGTCATACCATTATTAATATCACACACAGTATTACTTATGCTATAAGGTAGGAATAGGAGTATTTCCTATCAGGTGGAGAGGTGCTGGGGTCTAGGGGCTGGAGCCAGGAGGAGGTCAGACTGAGAGGTGCTGGGGTCTAGGGGCTGAGTGCCATGATGATGTTCTCCAGGGCAGCTTCGATCCCCAGGACGGAGAGGAGGCTGTGGAAGGACTCAGGAGCGCCCTCTAGTGTCCCGGCTGAATCCATGAGGTACTCTGGAGAGAAGGTGATGGTGAGGAACACGTATTCAGGTTGAGTCTCACTCAGACTTTAGATGAAGGTCTGAGTTCTGACAGCAGGCGAGTTCAGCCCTGGGTGAAGGGGTGAACGGGGTAATTCATGCCTCATGTCAGTCACGTCGCCGGAGGCGCCTGATTACCAAACACAAACTCGGCCAGCGTTGGGAAATTTATCTTCACATTGCAGGCGGGAAGACATCCCGTCTGTACAGGATGTTCTTGGAGAGCTTCAAAATGTGTCATGTTTTAATATGAAAATTAATTTATGGATCATTATAATCTATCATAGTATATGTATCATACCATTAGATAAATATGTATTAGAATATAATCAGATCATATTGTTAAAGTGTTAGTGAACTCCCTGGGTCAACACATTTAAAAATCCCTTTTGGCTGCGAGTTCTAGGAAGGAGGGGACATGTCATCCCCATGGTTACGACCAACGGCAACTTTGATACTGCTTCAGAAGCTAGTCCAGTTTTTGTGTGAGCCTTTTTATGAGCTAAATGAAATGCCCCACACACTGTAGTTAGACAATTAATGGTGATGCAATATGATTTATTAACAATTATATTATAATTCCTATCCTAATACCTATCCTTATAACAAGCTAATATATTCATATCATGTTTTTATAGATTATAATATGATGGGGTGTTAATAGGTCATATTATCATAATGAATCACTAGAGAATAATATCATCATGCTGTTGTGTTAACAGATCATTATATTATGATGTTTTGATATATCATATTATAATGCATCACTAGAATTATATCACCATGATAGTCTTAATAGATTATATTATCATAATGCCTTTCTAGAGACTTGCATCTCTATGATGTGTTCAAGGCGAGCTCGAAGACTTCCGTTTGGTTCTCTCTGGCGACCTCTCTGGCAGTAAGCGGTCATTGTTCCGAAGGAGCCGACAGGATCATACTGGACATGCAAGGCCTTTCATCAGTGGGCTCAGGTACCCTTATGTAACCTCATGCGCTTGTGACTTATCAGAGATACATTTAAATGAAAACCTTCCTTAATAGGTAGCTTATAGTATCAATTGATCTCACCTTTCTTGGGAGCTCTGGGCAGGAGGTGGATCTGAGGTATGACTTCACCTTCTTTAGACACCGTCACTGACCAATGAATAGCGAGAACACAGCTAGAGTGACAGACAGGTACATATGAACAACCGCTAGCCAGCCAGAGCTCAGATTGATAAACCGGGCTATCAAACTAGCCATTTGAATCTTTATCACGTCAAGGTGACCTGGGCAATACGCCTGCAATAGTGCCTTTGTTTTAGAGTCAATTACCTACTTTACTTAGCTTCAGTGACATATACAATTTGATTTATATGCAAAAAAATTGTTTACATTCGACTCGTAACAAATCATTTCCTCCTGATCCATAAAGTCATCTGAATGACACAGGGGCAGGGGGGACAGAGACAAACAGGAGTCCAGTGAGAGCAGAGCGACAGGTATTTGGGAGACAGACAGGTGTTTACCTAGGAAGCTCTGGATGGCTCAGGGTCATGACCTCCGACACCGAACCTTCTGGAAGAGTCACCACAGACGGGTACTTCTCCTGGAGAGAGAGAGACAGGTATATAGCATTAAATGTAGAGCGAGAAACAGGTGAAGAGAGAGACAGGTAGAGAAACGTGTAGAGAGAGACAATTATAGAGAGACAGAGGTAAAGTAACACATAGAGAGAGACAGGACAAAGGAAGACAGGTAGAGAGATGTTTGGAGAGAGAAAGAGGTACAGAGACGTGTAGAGAGACGGGAAGAGAGAGAGACAGGTAGACAGAGGTGAAGAGGAACAGAGAGGTAGAGAGAAAGACAGGTAGAGAGGTCACTACATGTAGAAGACATAGAGCCGGTCCAGACCACGTTGGGAGGTTCTGGAAGTGTTCTGCTGAGGAGACAGGAACGTTGTGGCAGAAGCAGATGTTACATGAACCTTCATCTGCCTGATCCATCTCTTCTACACTTTGATGTTCTAACTACCGCTTGATTACTGGCACTTAGACATGCCGACACACACTGAGCCAGCTCGTCGGGAGCACTTAGGGTGAGGTGCTTGCTCAGCTCGGAGGAGCCGGGGATCGAACTAGCAACCTTCCAGTTACCAGCCAACTCGCTCTTCCTCCTGAGCCACATGCTGCCCAGGGCCTGTCCTGGGGGCCCCTAGGGCAGAGGACGGGGACCACACGGCTGAGGGCCTGTCCTGGGGGCCCCTAGGGCAGAGGACGGGGACCACACTGCTGAGGGCCTGTCCTGGGGGCCCCTAGGGCAGAGGACGGGGACCACACGGCTGAGGGCCTGTCCTGGGGGCCCCTAGGGCAGAGGACGGGGACCACGATGCTGAGGGCCTGTCCTGGGGGCCCCTAGGGCAGAGGACGGAGACCACACTGCTGAGGGCCTGTCCTGGGGGCCCCTAGGGCAGAGGACGGGGACCACACGGCTGAGGGCCTGTCCTGGGGGCCCCTAGGGCAGAGGACGGGGACCACACGGCTGAGGGCCTGTCCTGGGGGCCCCTAGGGCAGAGGACGGAGACCACACTGCTGAGGGCCTGTCCTGGGGGCCCCTAGGGCAGAGGACGGGGACCACACGGCTGAGGGCCTGTCCTGGGGGCCCCTAGGGCAGAGGACGGGGACCACACTGCCCAGGGCCTGTCCTGGGGGCCCCTAGGGCAGAGGACGGGGACCACACTGCCCAGGGCCTGTCCTGGGGGCCCCTAGGGCAGAGGACGGGGACCACACTGCTGGCCATCATGGACAGCGCCTCCCATCTGTTCCATGACCCCCCCCGGCAGAGGAGTGTGTTCAGCAGGACACTCCTCTGCCCCCACAGAGTCCCCCTTCCTGCCTTCAGACTGGTCTACGTGTCCTTGGACTAGAGCCACAGCCCCCTCCCCCCCTCCCACTCTGCCCCCCCCCCCCCCCCCCCCTCCCCACTGGCCACGCCCCCCTCCCCCCTGGCCACGCCCCCCTCCCCCCTTCACTCTGCGACTTGTATAGTCGCAGAGGGACTTGTTTTTATCATTGCATTTACCCAATACATACTGCTCTATTCTCATGTGTTTAACTGTTTCAACTTGCATTCTGGAAGCTCTCTGCAAGCACTCAAGCGCTCTGCTCCTTGTTCAGCTTGTTCTTACTTTGTTGCAATATGTGTGTTCATCGTTTTATCTTGTCCTGTCTTGTTCTGCCAAATCAAAGTAATTTCCCGCCGGGGATAATAAAGTACTTATCTATCTGTCTATCTAATCAAATACACCCTGGCACAGCTTAACAACACACACACAAGCACATGTTCACAACACAAGACGGCAAGACAGACGGTTCGGATCTGTGCGCACACAAACATGCACACACAGTCACACGTACACGTACACACACTCACACAAACGGTTTCCCTCTCTAAAGGTTGTGAGAAAAACATCTGACAACTGTTCCACAAGAACTTCGCATTTCTGGGAACGTAGGTAACGTAAAACCCCTCTGTCTGTCTGCCTGCCTGTCTGCCTGCCTGGCTGTCTGTTAACTGTCGGCCAGCTGTTTATCAGTCTGTCTAACAACCTGTCTTTCTCTCTATCAGCCTGCCTGTCTGTCTATCATCCTGTTTGTCTGTCTCTCTGTCTATAGGCGCCTCTGTTTTATTATTCATCTTAAACCCTCCCAAAGTCTCACAGCCAGGGTGTGTTTGGTTATGTGCTTGGAGGGGGGGTGTTTAGTTATTTAGCTACTGTACCAGAGGGGGGGTGTTTAGTTATTTAGCTACTGTACCAGAGGGGGGGTGTTTAGTTATTTAGCTACTGTACCAGAGGGGGGGTGTTTAGTTATTTACCAGAGGAGGGGGGGGGGGGGGGTGTTTAGTTATGTGCTGGGCTGTACCAGAGGGGAGGTGTTTAGTTATTTACCGGGGGGGGGTTATGTGCTGGGCTGTACCAGAGTCGGGGGGGGGGGGTAGTTATGTGTGGGTCTACCAGAGGGGAGGTGTTTAGTTATGTGCTGGGCTGTACCAGAGTGGGGGGGTGCTCCATGTCTCCACGAGAGCCTGTTCATCCAGGGCCCCTCCCCCCTGCTCCCGTATTGGCGGAGTGTGTGTGTGTGTGTGTGTGTGCGTGCGTGTGTGTTATTGTTTCCACAAGAACAGATGGTTGAATCATCTGGCTTTAGTGACTGGAGTTGTAGTTGGAGGCAATTTATGTGAAGTTGTTCTACTGCATAAGGTATTGATGGATATATTTATCCGTCTCCCTGACACACACACACACACACACACACACACACACAAGGGTTTTAAACTGACTGTAGCTGGTATCACTGGTAGGTTTACTGATGGATATAGGGTAGTGATACTGTAGGTGTATATATACTGGTATGTATATGTATAGTACTGGTAGGGGCATCTTGACCCCTCCTGACCTCAGTAGTCTGAAGCTTCTCTCTCTAAAAATGACAGACCTCCACCCCGCAGACCTAGTTATTACACACACACACACACACACACACACACACACACACACACACACACACAGGAAGCAGGGTTAGCAGGAGAATAAGGCTTGTCCCCGGAGCTCAGCTGGTATTCCGGTAAAAAAATCTCATCCTGTCTGTCAGCCCCTCATCATCTGTCTGTCAGCAAGACACTCATCTTTCAATCACTTAGCCTCTCATGCTTTGTGTCTGTTAGCTTCTCATCCTGTCTGTCTGTCTGTTAGCCTCTCATCCTGTCTGTCTGTCTGCCTGTTAGCCTCTCATCCTGTCTGTCTGTCTGTTAGCCTCTCCTCCTGTCTGTCTGTCTGTCTGTTAGCTTCTCATCCTGTCTGTCTGTCTGTTAGCCTCTCCTCCTGTCTGTCTGTCTGTTAGCCTCTCATCCTGTCTGTCTGTCTGCCTGTTAGCCTCTCATCCTGTCTGTCTGTCTGTCTGTTAGCCTCTCCTCCTGTCTGTCTGTCTGTTAGCCTCTCCTCCTGTCTGTCTGTCTGTTAGCCTCTCATCCTGTCTGTCTGTCTGCCTGTTAGCCTCTCATCCTGTCTGTCTGTCTGTTAGCCTCTCCTCCTGTCTGTCTGTCTGTTAGCCTCTCCTCCTGTCTGTCTGTCTGTTAGCCTCTCATCCTGTCGGTCTGTCTGTTAGCCTTTCATCCTGTCCGTCTGTCTGTTAGTCTCTCATGATTTGCGTCTGTTAGCTTCTCATCCTGTCTGTCTGTCTGTTATCCTCTCATCCTGTCTGTCTGTTAGCCTCTCCTCCTGTCTGTCTGTCTGTTAGCCTCTCCTCCTGTCTGTCTGTCTGTTAGCCTCTCATCCTGTCTGTCTGTCTGTTAGCCTCTCATCCTGTCCGTCTGTCTGTTAGCCTCTCCTCCTGTCTGTCTGTCGGTGCCCACTTAGAGTGAGATAGATCAGAGAGAGAAGAGGAGGAGCAGGGAGAGAGGAGGGGTCCAGGTAGAGAGAGGAGGAGGAGGAGCAGGGAGAGAGAGGAGGAGCGGGGAGAGAGAAGAGGAGCAGGGAGAGAGGAGGGGTCCAGGTAGAGAGAGGAGGAGGAGGAGCAGGGAGAGAGAGGAGGAGCGGGGAGAGAGAGGAGGAGCAGGGGTCCAGGTAGAGAGAGGAGGAGCGGGGAGAGAGAGGAGGAGCAGGGAGAGAGGAGGGGTCCAGGTAGAGAGAGGAGGAGCGGGGAGAGAGAGGAGGAGCAGGGAGAGAGGAGGGGTCCAGGTAGAGAGAGGAGGAGCGGGGAGAGAGGAGGAGCAGGGAGAGAGGAGGGGTCCAGGTAGAGAGAGGAGGAGCGGGGAGAGAGGAGGGGTCCAGGTAGAGAGGAGGAGCGGGGAGAGAGGAGTAGTGGGGAGAGAGGAGGGGTCCAGGTAGAGAGAGGAGGGAGAGGAGGAGCAGGGAGAGGAGGAGGGGTCCAGGTAGAGAGAGGAGGGGTACAGGTAGAGAGAGGAGGAGCGGGGAGAGAGGAGGAGCGGGGAGAGAGGAGGGGTACAGGTAGAGAGAGGAGGGACAGGAGGAGGGGTCCAGGTAGAGAGCGGAGGGAGAGGAGGAGCAGGGAGAGAGGAGGTGTCCAGGTAGACCTCCAGCTGGTACAGAGTGCCTCTGTTATGTGCTCCAGGTAGACGCCCAGCAGGTGTACAGTGTATCTGTGTGCAGAGGGGATGAAGTGGGTTCTGCTGCTCGCCGCTCTGGGCGTGCTGCTGCTGATGGTGGTCCCGCCGGCCCAGGGCCACCAGCGCTCCGGGGCCAAGAGAGAACGCCAGCGCAGGGGCAAAAAGAGGAGAGGAGGAGGTGGAGGACGCGGTGAGACACACACTTCTGAACTCGCTCTCTGCTGATACATAGCCATCACTGGCACTCTCTCTCTCTCCCTCTCCAGATACCCACTAGCAGTCTCTCTCTCCAGATACACAGCCATCACTAGCAGACTCTCTCTATCTCTGTCTGTGTTGTGTCCAGGTAGTGATGTGTGTTGTGTCCAGGTAGTGATGTGTGTTGTGTTCAGGTAGTGATGTGCGTTGTGTCCAGGTAGTGATGTGCGTTGTGTCCAGGTAGTGATGTGCGTTGTGTCCAGGTAGTGATGTGTGTTGTGTCCAGGTAGTGATGTGTGTTGTGTTCAGGTAGTGATGTGTGTTGTGTTCAGGTAGTGATGTGTGTTGTGTCCAGGTAGTGATGTGTGTTGTGTCCAGGTAGTGATGTGTGTTGTGTCCAGGTAGTGATGTGTGTTGTGTTCAGGTAGTGATGTGTGTTGTGTCCAGGTAGTGATGTGTGTTGTGTCCAGGTAGTGATGTGTGTTGTGTCCAGGTAGTGATGTGTGTTGTGTCCAGGTAGTGATGTGTGTTGTGTCCAGGTAGTGATGTGCGTTGTGTCCAGGTAGTGATGTGCGTTGTGTCCAGGTAGGGATGTGCGTTGTGTCCAGGTAGTGATGTGCGTTGTGTCCAGGTAGTGATGTGCGTTGTGTCCAGGTAGTGATGTGCGTTGTGTCCAGGTAGTGATGTGTGTTGTGTCCAGGTCCTGACAGAACCAAAGGCCCCCAGATGAGCCTGGGCCCAGCAGATGCTCAGGTCCTGGAGTACCTCCAGAACCTGGACTTCCCAGCCATCCACCCCCCAGCGGCCTCCTACCCCCCAGCGGCCCTCTACCCCCCCAGCTCCAAACTCACTCCAGGTTAGTGCTACTGTTACTCCAGATTAGTGTTACTCCAGGTTATTGTTACTGTTACTCCAGGTAAGTGTTACTGTTACTCCAGATTAGTTTTACTCCAGGTTAGCCTAACTGTAACTCCAGGTTAGCGTAACTGTAACTCCAGGTTAGCTTTACTGTTACTCAAGGTTGGCGTGACTGTTACTCCAGGTTAGCGTTTCTGTTACTCCAGGTTAGCGTTTCTCAAGGTTAGCATTACTGTTACTCAGGGTTAGCGTTTCTGTTACTCAGGGTTAGCTTTTCCCCAGGTTAGCATTACTGTTACTCCAGGTGAGCATTACTCTAGGTCAGCGTTACTGTTACTCCACACCAGGGGTTCTCCGACTCTAACACTTTGGGACCCAAAATATCAGGCTCTAATCTTAACAGTCTATCCTAGTGTACCTCAGTTTTATCTCAGTCTGAGTCTTAGGAGAGCTCCCCTCTCAGACATCAGATGACAGGAGGGGGACCTGTGTTGAGACCGTAAACAGGACAGGTCCAATAGACCCGGCACTTAGGTCCGGCCGTCTGAGCCCTTTAACTACGTGTATTGAGGGGCAGATGACAGGGTGGGAGATACAGAAGTCAGGCTGCATACCTCTGCTCAACCTGCTGAGTCACAGAGAGGGTGGGCGTGGGTTCATACTGACACTACAACACAGCAATTACTGGAAGAGAGGAGCAGAAGGCAGCCTAACCCTCACCCTAACACTCACCCCAGCTGTAAAGACAGTCATCAGCCCTGGCCAGTGTCATTACCACTGGACTGCTATGGTCCCCCGTGATGGAGATGTGATTGGTGATAACAGGAACACATCAGGCCTGTGTTATTATGGGCTGCCCACCCAGACACACCTGCTAAAGATAACTAAATGGTGTTAGGTTGATTTAAGGTGGCTATGATTCACAGCATCTCCCCCAGTCTCTAACCAAGCCCCCTACTGGCTGCCTCGAGCCCTGCACTGCTGCTGGACATACAGTAGGTCTGTAGCAGTTTTGTGACCCAAAGCGTTTCTTTGGGTCACAATCCAGTTTGTGGTGTGTCATTAAAACCAAAGGATGAACCTTTCCGGTGTGCTCAGAGTATTCAGAGGTTGGGTCCCAAGGACACACTGAAATTATCTTTTTGGTCCAGAGATGAAAGAGCTTAGGAACCCTGGGTTTACGGCGGAGTGTTGCTCCCTCTGTGGTGGTCTGTTGGTCTCTCTCTCTCTGTTGGTGTATGGAAGACTAACACAGGGTCTTCTCTGGTCTTCTCTCTCCTCTTTGGTCTCCTGTCTGGTCTCCTCTTTGGTCTCCTCTGTCCTCTATGTCTCCTCTCTGGTGTCCTCTGTCTCCTGTCTCCTCCCCCCGTCCCTGATTGGCCCTTGTAGTTGACCTCAGCCTTGACTTCTCTGGTGACTCTGCAGTTCTCAGCGACCCCATCGACCTCGTAACCCCCTTGACCCAGGAACAGATCCGGCTCCTCCTCTGGCACGAGGAGGAGCAGCACCGCCGGGAGGAGGAGCGGCTGAGGAGGAAGGACGAGGAGAGGAAGAGGAGGAGGAAACAGAGGAAGGAGCAAGCGGAGAGACAGAGGAACTTTGTGGCGGAGAGGAGGAGGGAGGAAGAGGAGGCTCTGAAGCAGCAGATAGCTCGAGAGGAGGAGGAGTGGAGACAGAAGGAGAAGATGAGACAGGAGGAGGCAGAGAGAGTGGCCAGGGAGAGGCAGATGGAGCAGGAGAGGAGAAGACAGGAGGAGGCAGAGAGAGAGGCCAGGGAGAGGCAGATGGAGGAGGAGAGGAGAAGACAGGAGGAGGCAGAGAGAGATGCCATGGAGAGGAAGATGGGGGAAGAGAGGAAGAGACAAGATGAGCTGCTGAGGGAGACACTGGAGGCTCTAGAAGAGGAGAACGAAGAGGACGAGTGGTTGAGAGGAGACGTGTTTCAGAGTTTACCAAACCAACAGAAGGAGCGTGACTTACTCCCTCCTCCTCAACCAATACCTCCTACGCTTCTGAGCCAGGAGCTGGAATGGGAGAATGAGGAGGTGGGAGAAGGCGAGGAAGAGATCAAAGTGTCCCCCAGGAACGCTCTTCCTCCAGGATGTTCCATCTCAGACGTTACCATGACCTGTGAGAACATTAAACTGGACTACTTCCCCCCTTTGACCATCCCACACCTCAAGTCTCTCAGTCTAGAAGGTACTAGTCCACTTCTTAGCTCTAAACCAACCCAAGTCTCTCAGTCTAGAAGGTACTAGTCCACTTTTTGACTCTATACCAACCCTAGTCTCTCAGTCTAGAAGGTACTAGTCCACTTCTTAGCTCTAAACCAACCCTAGTCTCTCAGTCTAGAAGGTACCTAGTCCACTTCTTAGCTCTAAACCAACCCTAGTCTCTCAGTCTAGAAGGTACCGAGTCCACTCCTAAGCTCTATACCACCTCAAGTCTCTCAGTCTAGAAGGTACTTAGTCCACTTCTTAGCTCTAAACCAACCCTAGTCTCTCAGTCTAGAAGGTACTAGTCCACTTCTTAGCTCTAAACCAACCCAAGTCTCTCAGTCTAGAGGTACCTAGTCCACTTCTTAGCTCTAAACCAACCCTAGTCTCTCAGTCTAGAAGGTACTAGTCCACTTTTTGACTCTACACCCCCACTAGTCTCTTAGTCTAGAAGGTACTAGTCCACTTCTTAGCTCTAAACCAACCCAAGTCTCTCAGTCTAGAAGGTACCTAGTCCACTTCTTACCTCTAAACCAACCCTAGTCTCTTAGTCTAGAAGGTACCTAGTCCACTTCTTAGCTCTAAACCAACCCAAGTCTCTCAGTCTAGAAGGTACCTAGTCCACTTCTTAGCTCTAAACCAACCCTAGTCTCTCAGTCTAGAAGGTACCTAGTCATATTCTTACCCCTAAACCAACCCAAGTCTCTCAGTCTAGAAGGTACTAGTCCACTTCTTAGCTCTAAACCAACCCAAGTCTCTCAGTCTAGAAGGTACTAGTCCACTTCTTAGCTCTAAACCAACCCAAGTCTCTCAGTCTAGAAGGTACCTAGTCCACTTCTTACCCCTAAACCAACCCAAGTCTCTCAGTCTAGAAGGTACTAGTCCACTTCTTAGCTCTAAACCAACCCTAGTCTCTCAGTCTAGAAGGTACTAGTCCACTTCTTAGCTCTAAACCAACCCTAGTCTCTCAGTCTAGAAGGTACCTAGTCCACTTCTTAGCTCTATACCACCTCAAGTCTCTCAGTCTAGAAGGTACTATTTGACATCTTATTATCGGACACAACTTACAATGCGCCAGTTATCTAGTGGTTGTTAGTAGTACTAGTAGTAGTATTGGTACTTATCTGGTGGTTGTGTACAGGTAACCTCATCAGGAACATCCCAGCCGAGGCCTTTAACGGCATCCCAAACCTGGAGTGGATCAACCTAGGGAAGAACCTGATCACCTCTGACGGCATCGCTGCTGCAGCTTTCAGAGTAAGACTACAACTACAACTACACAAGCCTGCCTACAGCTACACTTAAAATACACAAACGACATGACTATTACACCCAACTACACTACAAAAACTACACAACTACTTAACAAAACTACAAATACATAACTACACTTACAATACATAACTGAGACTACAACTACACTACAAACACACAAACTACAGTACTATACAGCTAAACCACAAACTACACCAGACTAAACTACCACTTCACCAAACTACAACACAACTACACCAGACTAAACTACCACTACACCAAACTACAACACCACTACACCAAACTACAACACAACTACACTACAAACTACACTACTATTACTTCACTACAACTTCACCAAACTGCAGTACAATACAACTACACTACAAACTACACAAAACTAAACTACCAATACATATAACTACAATATAACTACGCCATTCTACAACTACAGTACAATACAACTAAACCAAACTACACTACAAACTGCACCACAACTACATCCTACTCATAGTAACGGTGGATCCTGACTATGTCTAACTGCTGACCTCCTTCTCCAGGGGCTGCAGTTCCTGACACGGCTGTACCTGGACGGGAACCTTCTAGAACGTGTCCCCTCAAACCTGCCCTCCACCCTGCAGGAACTGAAGATCAACGAGAACAAGCTGAGCACCATCAAGGAGAAGAGCCTCCGAGGTCAGTTCACCTCGTGGGTTTACGTGAGGACAGCTTCAAGTACACTCTGGTCTCAGGCCATGTGGTTATATTAATTAAGGCATCGAGAAGACGTTTCTAAAGCGGAGGTGGAGATACATGTAAAGGGAGATACATGATTCATTAAGGTCAACGGTAGGGAAAGGTTGTATATCTAACGTATATCTTAAATATTTATTATTATTATCTAAGTCAGTTGCTGTATATCTCTGCACATTATTCTAAATGTTAGTTATAGTATACCTAGCAGGCGTATTTTATTCTACAAGTTAGTTGCTGTATATCTGTGAACATTATTCAAAAAATGAGTTAATGTATATCTAACGTGTTTATTATTGTAGGTCTAAGCAGCCTGATAATCCTGGAGATGGAGGACAACCTCCTGAGTGAGAACAACGTGGAGCCGTCTGCCTTCTCCCCTCTGACCCAGTTGTTCTACCTCAGGCTGGGCCGAAACCACTTCCGCACAGTCCCTCAGGGTCTACCCCCCACACTGCTGGTACGGCCTGATAACCAGTAATAACCTGTTAACCTATACCATTTCATTACTGGTATTCAACTTTTAACCCATACCAACTAGTATTTCCCTTATCCCAGTTACCTGTTAGTGTCACAGGCCAACAGTGTACACTGTTGGCCTGTGAAGCCCTTTAAGACTTAACTGTGATTAAGAACTACACAAACAAACAGACCATGACTTGTCCTTCAGGAGCTGTACCTTGAGAACAACATGATTGAGGAGATCTCAGAGGTGGTCTTCAACCATACCACCAGTCTGACCCTGGTGTCCCTCAGGCACAACCGCCTGGACGAGACCAGGATGGCCCCGCTGGCCTGGATCAACCACAGGTACAGTTCACATTTTCATCTCCCTGCTGCACTCTTCATCCCTTCATCACCCTGCTACACTTATCCATCCATCACCCTGCTGCACTACTCATCCCTCCATCACCCTGCTACACTCCTCACCGCTTGTTCCCACTCCAACTCTTCCATCATCTCAACATCATTCAGTTTTTCTAGAATCAGGATGGTGTGTCTTGACTGACTTTCTCTCCCCAGGAGCCTGGAGTCCATTGACCTGTCTCATAACGACCTCTACCTGGTTCCCTCCTACCTGCCGAGATCCCTCATTCACCTGGTTCTGGTTGGGAATCACATAGAGAGGATACCCAGTAGGTGGCTTTGGCTAACAATCACAGCAGAACACACCTGCTGCACATAGTGGGATATAACAATAATTCCTAATGTTGTTAGAGGTGGCGATATCTAGCCTGGGTCAATGCCTGGTTAAGAGATGTAACCCCATTGAACCCTACAGGTTATGTGTTTGCCCACATGGACCCTGGGCTGGAGTATCTGTACCTGTCCTACAACAAGCTGGACGGGCATGGCATCGAACCCGAGTCCTTCTTCGGTGCGTACCACTCCATGGTGGAGCTGTGCATGGACCACAACCAGCTGGTCTCGGTTCCGGCAGGAATCAGCCTGATGAAGGCTCTGCACTTCCTCCGGCTCAACAACAATAATATAAGGTACTAAATATTACAGTGCCATAAGGTCTTTGAACTACGGTCTGGTCTTTGAGATATAGTGATGGTTGGGGGTGATGGTCTGGTCTTTGGGCTATAGTGATGGTTGGGAGTGGGGGTCTGGTCTTTGAACTATAGTGATGATTGGAGGTGATGGTCTGGTCTTTGAGCTATAGTGATGATTGGCGGTGATGGTCTGGTTTTTGAGCTATAGTGATGGTTGGGAGTGGGGGTCTGGTCTTTGAACTATAGTGATGATTGGAGGTGATGGTCTGGTCTTTGAGCTATAGTGATGGTTGGGGGTGATGGTCACGTCTTGAGCTATAGTGATGGTTGGGGGTTGGTCTCTGAACTGTGGTTCCCGTTACAGGAGCATCGCAGAGGATAGCCTGTGTGAGCCAGGGATGGAGGCAGACCCCACTCTGGTGGCTGTGAGGCTGGAGAACAACCGAATAGACCCCAACAGCATCTCCAGCAGCAGCTTCTCCTGTGTCCGCGCCACCTCCAGTGTGGTCTTCAAACCACAGAGGAAAGACTGAACCACTTCTCCAAACAGTGTCCATCACCAGGCTAACTACAAAGACTGGAGCTCTCCATCACGTTATTCCCCTGCCATGCTCATGCTTTGGTGTGCTTTCCCCACTGAAGACTACACATGTGCCTGGTAGTGTAACAAAATACCTGGTAGCGTAACAAAGTACCAGGTTCCAAGAGTACCAGGTTTAGGGGTGGAGATAGCGATACTGCAAGCCACTGGTCCACAGAACAACCCGACATGAGACTGAGAAGAATGGCTGTGAAGGCAACACAGATCCCCAGACCTTCTCTTTGCACTGACCAAATCCCACCTGGTCGGGGGCCATTCGTGTGCAGCTCATGTATGAATGACATCCATTGGGACTGAAGTGTAGCCAACAACTGGGTTTCTCATCATAAATCGACATGGGAATGCTGCCTGTACTGTAATCTGGACAGAGAGTACTAGATAGATACATAGATAGTACTTTATTAACCCAGGATGGGAAATTATGTTTTTCTAAATTAGGAAGCGTAGACTGTTGACAATACATTGGTCAGCAGAATTCAGTTAGTACTTTTACCAAAAGGATGTGTATTTAGTGTTTAAATATCAATTAACCTTTTGTATTGATATAGCATTCATGAAAAAGAGTGAAACCAAAAGGGAAAAATAGGTCAAACACAAAGTCTGAAACTGTAAAATGAGGACAAGCAATTACCAGCATCATTGGCAAAGTCAAACAAAAAGCCTTTTAACTTAAAGTGCAATGTATAGCGATGAAGGAACAGCGTGCTTACAGACAGCATGTTCAGATAGTGTTGAAAATAACTTGTTAGTATTGTAATGAAAGTTCCAAAAAGGTGTATTTTCTTTGCCTTCTTTGCCCACTTGCTAAATAAAGTAAATCACACAACTACCTCCACATCTGTCTTATGAAAGAAAAGGAACAACAACACTAACAAAGAAACACCCACACTCCAGGTCCCCTCAGACCCTGCCTGAATATGTTACAGAGAAGAGCTCATGTAGAAACATCTAACACATTTCCAACCGTCTGGAAAATATGAGTTCCCAACATCCAAGTCCAGAGCCGTGTGACTTCAGTTGTTTTTATATTCCAGTAGTTGTGAATTAACGTCCACTCGCCAGTTTCCATTCATTAGTTACAGCGCTGTTGGTCGTTCACTGTCCCTCCTGTATTGGGTTCTACAGGACATGGGGGTCCCGGTCTGATCTAGACACCCATCTGGGTAAGGGTTTGGTAAGTCTGGGATATGGCAAGGCAGTCTACTCCCCAGGTAACAATCATGTGGAGGTCCTATACTAAACATCTAGCATGATCTGGTGAAATAGTCAAAGTGTCTGGTTAGTAAGTCTACTCTACAAGTAACCATCATGTGGAGGTCCTGTTCTAAACATCTAGAATGATCTGGTTAAAAAAAAGACAAAGCGTCTGGTTAGTAAGTCCACTCTAGAAGTAACCATCATCTGGAGGTCCTGTTCTAAAATCTAGCTTGATCTGTTAAAAAAAGGCACCTCTACAAGTAACCAACCATCATCTGGAGGTCCTGTTCTAAACATCTAGATGGCTGTTATTTGTGGTTATCTCTCAGGGTTTGATCCTGTGAAGCACCTACAGAAGGTTCTTATGCATATGGATGTGTTCTGTGCAGCGGTGAAAGACTGATCCTATAGCCAGACCGATGATAGTTTGGAAAATATGAGAACCCCAAGACCTAAGCCCTATTGATACCACAGCCCAGACCCTCTACCATGTTGGTTTGCCTGCGAGCCAAGCCAGAGCACATTTATCAGCTTCCTGCTGTCCTCAGCAGAAAATATCAGCCATGGCTGGAAAAATTGAAGAGTGTCATGCAGCAACAAAGCCCAAACGGGGGGCAATGAACTAACATTTCCCTTCTTGGAAGGAATGGGAAACCCTCACCCTAAATACCAGGAGGTTATCTGACTCAACTTCAGCTCTGCTGCTACTAACCAATCTTCTGATACTAAACTCTACGATAAACCTGTGTATTGCCCCGTTGGATACAAACCCATCAACCCTTGGATAGGCTCTGTGTGGCACTTTGTATGGCAGCTAACGTTTTTAAATCAATGAAAAGTTTCTAACTAGGAAAAAAAAACAATGTAATAATATTACATTTTTTCAACAAAAAAACAAACTGGAAGGATGTAAATTCCACTGAGTGCTGACAGGACAGGCGTTCATTGAGGAAAGAAGCAGCTTTAAAGTCATTCAAGTTAAGCTATCATATTTAGGATGGCGACAGGCCATACAGTATGTTCTATATACAGACCTCTCCAGCTAACTACTCTGGCACCAGTTCAAAGCCGTTGATTAGAAGCACATGGTCGTCAACAATGCTCAGTGAAAAGCAGTGCAATGATCCCAGACGGCAGCATTTTATCCTGATGAGGTGGTCCCAGCAGAGGCAAGGGTCTGGTTTCAGGGAGGGGTGAGTGGACCAGAGTGAGATCTTCTGTGTGAACACCAGGACACAGCTGATGTTGAGAGGAGATGCCCATAGCCCCTCCAGAATACAGACCGTCAGATCCACAGACCCCCTGGTGATGCAGGTAGGACATGCTCTTGATAAATACCTTCCTTTACACTGTAGAAAGACTTTACTGCCTTGTGATACAGGTAGGATATGCTCTGGATATACACCTTCCTGTACACTGTAGAAAGACTTTACTGCCTTGTGACGCAGGTAGGATATTCTCTGGATATACACCTTACTGTGCACTGTAGAAAGACTTTAGTGCCTTGTGATACAGGTAGAATATGCTCTTGATGTTCCCGTGTGTCTTATTACTAGAAATACTTTAGCAACTGGTGATACCGGAAGGATATGCTCCTCAGGTGATCTTTCTTGCTTTCAAATTATTTTTTAGTTTTAAGGGTTATGCTGGACAAATAGATTTTACAAATGAACAAATAAAAACATAACTTTCAAGAGTTTATTAACTTAAGTGCAATCTCAATGTCCTTTATTTATGTAGAGTAATTTAGGATTATTTTGCCTTTTATTAGAACTATCTTCTAATAAGAAGAATTTCAGTGGTGAAAGCCTTGTTTCAAACTCCTAGCGGTCTCCTAGGAGCCCAGCACAGCTGAGTTACCAGAGGTGAGCAGCACTCAGGTTACACGGCTGGAGGAAGTGCACTCTGAGGGCTGCAGACAGACGAGCCCCCAGGTACACGCATAGTACTACAATAACAAACAGAAGTACTGGATAAACACAGAGTAGTACTCCAGACACAGAGATTAAAACGATTAGATGCACTAAGCGTAGACTCGGTAGAGGTATTGTAGTACTTTTGCACTGTTTCTGTTTGACTTATGCTTATATTAGTATTTATCATTTTGTATTATGCATATTTGAGTTAAGGTTTTTAATCTACTTGATGACTAATTGTTTCAGCTTGAATAGAGCTTGAATAGTATTCCATTGAGCTGTAGTATTGCTAGTTTTAGAGATTGTATTAACACATTGTAGAGTGATCTAAGATGTTAAGATACATGGTGAACAGGAACAGGGTTTAGATCGCTTCAATACATGGTGAACAGGGAGAGGGTTTAGATACAGGGTGAACAGGGAGAGGGTTTAGAGGGTTGAGCTACATGGTGAACAGGGAGAGGGTTTAGATACATGGTGAACAGGGAGATGGTTTAGATACAGGGTGAACAGGGAGAGGGTTTAGATAGTTTAGATACAGGGTGAACAGGGAGAGGGTTTAGATTCAGGGTGAACAGGGAGAGGGTTTAGATTCAGGGTGAACAGGGAGAGGGTTTAGATTCAGGGTGAACAGGGAGAGGGTTTAGAGCGTTGAGCTACATGGTGAACAGGGAGAGGGTTTAGATACAGGGTGAACAGGGAGAGGGTTTAGATACATGGTGAACAGGGAGAGGGTTTAGATACATGGTGAACAGGGAGAGGGTTTAGATACAGGGTGAACAGGGAGAGGGTTTAGATACATGGTGAACAGGGAGTGGGTTGAGCTACAGGGTGAACAGGGAGAGGGTTCAGCTACAGGGTGAACAGGTAGAGGGTTTAGATACAGAGTGAAGAGGGAGAGGGTTTAGATACAGGGTGAACGGGGAGAGGGTTCAGCTACAGGGTGAACAGGGAGAGGGTTTAGATACAGGGTGAAGAGGGAGAGGGTTTAGATACAGGGTGGACAGGGAGAGGGTTTAGAGGGTTTAGCTACAGGGTGAACAGGGAGAGGGTTTAGCTGCAGGCTGAACAGGGAAAGGGGCTAGCTGGTATGTGCTGTGGAGGGTACTGGACCACCACATAGCTGTGGGCTGACTGAGGAGCCGTCCAGAGTCACGCGACCACAGCGAGTTGTCCCGCATGGCAAGAATGAGGAACAGAAACATTAGTGTTGGCGGTAGAGAGGGGTTTCCACTGAATCATCCCACTCCTGGATGGAAACTCTGCTGGATGAATGTGGAGCTTCCTGTGAGGGTAGCAACACACCGCTAACAACCTGGTATAGTAATCTGGTTGACCATGACTAACAACCTGGTTTACTGTGTCAAACAACCTGGTTTACCATGTCAAACAACCTTGTATAGTAGCCTGGATTACTATGTCAAACCACCTGGTTTACCATGAATAAACAACCTGGTTCACCATGACTAACAACCTGGTTTACCATGCCCTGTTGTCTCTTTACTTCATGGTCCGGTCCTCTTTCTATTGGTTCAAAGTCATGACCTCATGGTCTGGTCCCTTTCTATTGGTTCAAGGTGATGACATCATGGTCTGGTCCCTTTCCATTGGTTCAAAGTGATGACATCATAGTTTGGTCCTTTAACTTTTTGGTACTGAACCCATCTTTAATCCTCTCCCTTCACCCTTACAGAGAAGTCTCCTATCAACTCCACCATGAAGCTGTTCTTGTTGCTATGCCTACTGGCTCTCGGAAATGCTAAACCCTACCAGCCAATCAATGTCCAGGAGTTCCTCAGAAACTATGACATGATGATGGCTGACGCCGGCGACGATGATAATGATATCGATGACGAGGATGAAGAGTCGAAGGAGGAGGAGGAGGAAGAGTCGGAAGAAGAGGAGGAGGAGGTTGATGACTGCCCAGCTGGGTGCCAGTGTTGGCCAAGGGTGGTGCAGTGCTCTGATCAGGGTGAGTTCACGCAACACATGAACCACTCTGTTTCAACATCTCTCAGAGAACATCGTTAGTATCTATGACTCGGCTCATTGCTCAGGAGACATGTAACATAATTATTGGTCTGTGAACTGATAATTTGTGTCTAAACGATGAATGAAATGCATTTAACGTAGAGTCATGCTTACAGGCCTGATCTCCATCCCTGGGAAGATCCCTGAGGACACCGTCATGATCGACCTCCAGAACAATGACATCACCGACGTCGGCGAGAACGCCTTCAAAGGCATCCACAAGCTCTATGTAAGGCCATGTCCTGTCTGACATCAGTATCGTACAGTGCCTGTTTGGAAGGGATATGAAATCATAACAGCTGTGTCGCAACTGTCCCGTCCACCGCCACCGCCAGGCCCTGTTCCTGATCAACAACAAGATCTCCAAGATCCACCCCAAAGCCTTCAAGAACATGGATCACCTGAAGCTGCTCTACCTGTCCTACAACCTGCTGACAGAGATCCCCGCCAACCTGCCCCGCAACATCCTGGAGCTACGTTTCCATGGGAACCGCATCAGCACTATCCAGAAGGAGGCCTTCAAAGGCCTGAGGAACCTGCACGTCCTCGGTAAGAGGCTGGACACCACACAGAGATACACCCCTACCACTGCATCACTGGAGCTACTGGCTCTGTGTTGACCACTGTGTGTGTTATGCCCACAGAGATGAGTGCTAACCCACTTGCTAACAGTGGGATCGCCCTTGGAGCGTTCGATGGCATGTCCAGCCTTTACATTGGGATGGCAGAGGCCAAACTCACCGCTGTGCCAAAAGGTACTCCTTCTGTTCAGACACACACACACACCCTACAAACAACACACACTCACACACACACACACACACCAGAGCAGTGCCTTGTCTACAGACAGACCCTGATGAGCAATTATTTTTATGCGTTTGAACCACACAAGTCACAAAAGTTAACATATGATTTAACGGTCAGTATAGGCGGAAACCTATTCTTTAAGTTAGTGAAAAGTGAATGAGATGGGATCTTAAATATACAGATTTGTTCAAGGCACAATGTGATGTGTGGTTCCCCAGACTTGCCCGCATCCATCACAGAACTGAGTCTGGACTACAATAAGATCTCCAAGGTGGAAGTAGAAGACTTCATCAGATACGGAGACCTGCAGAAGTGAGAAAACATCCCCATGCTATATCCCAAAACAATTTGCTGTTTTAAGTGAAAAAACATGTCCATTAAACTACTTTATGTCATCTTCTCTTTCTGGGGGACTCTCTTTCAGATTGGGCCTGAGTTTCAACCAGATCAAATCCGTGGAGAATGGCAGTCTGGCTCGCATCCCCAACATCCGGGAGATCTGCCTGGACAACAACAAGCTGAAGAAGGTCCCAGCAGAACTCGGCTCGCTGCGCAACCTCCAGGTCAGATCTTTACTGAAGATACCTCCATGCGGCTTATGCAGCTTCCAGTAATGGGGGATTCCTATTTGGTTCCTATCAGAGTTCTCTTTGCATAGCATGTTAACATAAATCTTTATAAACCAAGTAGAAATGACCATGACAGTACATGTCCCTGTGTGTTCTCAGGTGGTCTACCTCCATGCCAACAAAATCAGCAGTGTGGGCGTCAATGACTTCTGCCCCGTCAGCCTGGGCAGTAAGAAGAAGCAGTACACAGGCATCAGTCTGTTTGCTAACCCCTTTAAGTACTGGAACGTGCAGCCGGCCGCCTTCCGTTGTGTCAGCGGGGGCAGAGTAGTGCAGCTGGGCAACTTCAGGAGGAGGAAGTAGAGGCCAACCTGGTGAGCTCCACCTGGCCTGAACACCAGGGGTTCTTAAACCTTCTCATCTCGGTACCCAAAAAAGAGTGTAAAGTTTGGAAAGGATCACTCATTCTGGTGTCCTCAGTTTTTCGGGCCTTGTCAGACCCACCTCCAGATGGATCACCACCCATTTTGGGCCCAAAGTTTAAGAAACGCTGCTTTACAGGTACCTCGGCCCGACAGAAGACGAGGCTGGAGGATCAGATGGAGCCACGCTAACAAACATACACAGCACATTTAGTAGTTATAAAGGGTGTATGTTGAACTATTTAGAATAAAACGTACATAATGTAAATATATTAACCATAATGTCTATTATTAGGTTTAAAAAAAGTCTATGCATGTGTTCCGTCTTAGGCCATCCTCTTATTATGCCAGTTTCCTTCTGTCCTATCAGGACTTTTCCTGGACTGTAATCTGCATCTAATGCATATGTAATCTTATTGAAGGCATGTAACCACATGCGGAACTTCAACATTATGATCCAAACTGGCTGACCTGACAACAGCTACCATCAGAACCAGGACACAGAATCATATCCCTTACGTTCAGGTCATCTCCTGCACCAACCTTAGAGTGGGTGGAGATAGGCTTGGATTGGCTGGAGATAGGCATAGAGTGGGTGGAGCAATACCAGGATTAGGGTTGGCAATAGTTGTGTGGGTAGGAGCTGGCCATGGAGTGGTTGGAGCTAGGCCATGACTCATAGGCTTGTCACATAAACCCATAGAGCTGCTCAAACTGACCAATAAGACCAGTGGCTTCATATCAACAATGTCCAGATTTGAGAAACACTTCAAACTAGCAAACATTCATCTTCAAACCTGCATTTTAGTGGCATTGTGTCATGGCTCTATTTAGAGGCTTTCCATCATATCAATGTGTAAAGAGCAACAGGTCAAGCAGGTCTGACTGTACCTCCAAATTGTTTTTGGGGATCTTTGTAAATACATGTTTCAATTGGAGAGCTCTGTGGGCCATGTTCTGTGATACCAAAGAACACTCAGATTTCTCCAAATGTTACATTATTAAACTAATAATAAGCTTATTCAACGCCGAGATCACAGTGGAAATTCGTAATAACTATTTTGCCTGGAAAGCATCCAGCCGAGCTTAATTACTTTGTATCCATGTTCTAAAGAATGAGACGTTCATTAACTTTGGACTGGCGAACTGTTGGTTTGTGACTTTGAAGGAGAATAATAAAAATCTGGAGACACGTTGTTAGTCTAGGGCAGAGATTAGACAAGTTTACCGTAGAAAGGTGGGGAAGAGGAACATGCATAGTCTCATGTTAGGTTCAACTTCAACTCTTATTCTCGGATTCACAGATCACAGTCAGACTGAGCAATGGTACGAGATAATACTAGATCATTCTAGATTATACTAGATAATCAGTATGAAACGTTTTCAGCTCAACACAGCAAGGCATTTCAGGACATATTTATCATTCTAATTTCTTAAAGTTCATTTGTCATATGGGCATTAGAGATCAAGTACTTAATGGCCATGAAATGCTTGAATTTTAGCTTGATCAACTATACTCTTTTTTCATGCCAGACCATCTCCATTCAGGATTCTGTTCCAAGGATGAAGAAAGAGCTGTAGCTTCTTTAGGTGTTGTGATATATAAGGTCTGCTTATTTGGTGATACTATCCTCACAAATGGTGCTAGCGTATTTATTATGTTGCTCAATAAACACTTGTTGTTATTTGCTGTATTTTCTTTATAAAGGATGAGTCTGGGGCTGGCAAAATAGCAGTATTAACTATTAAGACTAAAATGGTTAGCTCTACCAGTAGATAGCAAATAGTTTAATGTTAGCCGCTCTACAAGTATCTTAAGCTAGGGGCTAAAGGTTAGCAGCTCTGCCAGTAGATGGAGCTATGTGCTAAAGTTTAGCAGCTCTCCCAATAGATTAAGATAGGTGCTAAAGGTTAGCAGCTCTACCATAAGATGGAGCTAGGTGCTAAAGGATAGCAGCTCTGCCAGTAGATGGAGCTATGCACTTAAGGTTAGCAGCTCTACCAGTATAAGGAGCTAGATGCTGACGGTTAGCAGCTCAAACAGTAGACAGAGATATTTGTTTACGGTTTGCAGCTCTACCAGTAGATGGAGATAGGTGCTTAACAGGGAGCGTATCTTGTTCCCTGGGTCCTATGTTCCCCGGGTCCTATGTTCCCCGCTTTGTATGTGACCGGGGAACATAGGGGAACATACCCTGTGAGCAAATCTTTTTTTCGTAGGATGGTAGGGGCAAGTACCACCTTTTTCGCCTCTGATTCGCCTCTGATTGGTTAGAATGTCTCTCCTCCGATTGGTTATGGTTAGGGTTAGGTTTAGGGTTAACCCTCACCCTAACCATAACCCTAAACCTGATCCTAACCCTTTGCACCCGGGGAACATAGGACCTGGGGAACATAGGGATGACCCTGCTTAACATTAGCTCTACCAGTAGATGGAGCTATGCACTAAAGGTTCGCAGCTCTAGCAGTAGTCAGAGCTAGGTGCTAAAGGTTAGCATCTATGGCAGTAAATGGAGCTAGGTGTTAACAGTTAGCATCTCTACCAGTAGATGGCGCTAGGTGTTAACAGTTAGCAGCTCTACCAGTATATGGAGCTAGGTGATAACAGTTAGCTGCTCTACCAGTAGATGGAGCTAGGTGCTAAAGGTTAGCAGCTCTAACAGCAGATGGAGCTAGGTGTTAACAGTATATGGACCAAGGGCTAAATGTTAGCAGCTCTAGCAGTAGATGGAGCTAGATGCTAAAGGTAAGCAGCTAGCATTGCTGTTATAATATAACATGGATGAGGAGCAGGGGGGCTTTGTACTGCTCCCCCCTCCCCTCTGTTTTCTCTCAGAACACATGGAACACATCTACTGGTTGGCTAGAATCTCTCAGCCACGTCTCTTTCCTACTTACAGGCACACGCACACACACAGCAGAGACTAGACCCCTAGAGTCCAGACCCCCTAGACACCCTCTAGAGACCGGAGCCCTTAGAGACAGCATCGCCTGGAAACAGACCACCTAGAGAGAGACCCCTCGTGATCAGACCCTCACAGAGACCTACTGAGGACCCCCCCAGAGACCAGAACATCTGGAGACCCTCTAGAGTCCAGGACCCCCTAGGGACCAGGGCGTAGAGTCCGGGCAGGAAGGGGACCCAGAGAAAACAAACATCCACCTGGATAATATGTTGTTTCAGGGGTCTCATTGTTACATAAGCCTGTGTTTTGTTCCCGTCTGCTCTTTGAGAAACTTCACTTCTGCTTTGGACTCTGATTAATGAGAGATGGGGGAGTTTTTTCCCGAGGAAAACTTGGATCAGGCGCTGAAAGCTGCGGATTCCAGGGAGAATCACAACATGTGGAAAAGCAGCAAGAAAGGCTTAGGCTGCCACACTATGTATCAGAGCTGAGAGAGAGAGGGATGCAGAGGGAGAGAGAGAAAGAGAGAGGGAGAGAGAGAGCGAGAGAGGGAGAATGTGTAAGTATGTGGATGGTTGTGGAGGTACAGAGGGAAAATTCCAGACCACAGTCCTATTAAACACCTAATGAGTTTACCATGGGAGCTTCCTAGAACCCGTCCGTCTGTACAGACATTGAGATGCAGGAGACAGTAACCCAGACCGGGACAGACCTACAGTAAGACAATACAGGACAGACCTACAGTAACCTAGGCCTACAGTAACCGAGAACAGAAAAGACCTACAGTAACAGAGCAGAGACAATAATAAGAGTGGGTGAACAGAAAACAAAGTAAAAGAGACAGTAACAGAGTAGGTGAGACCTACAGTAACAGAGAAGGAGGGACAGGAGCAGAGGAGAGACAGGATTGGAGAGACCATAACAGAGATGGGGAGATAGTATAAGAGTAGGAGCGACAGTAACAGAGAAAGAGAGAAATAAACAGAATAGGAATGAAAGCAACGGGGTAGGAGAAACAGCTACACACGAGCAGCTCAATGCGGAAAGCTGTCGTCCACAAATAAAAAAACCTATAGGCAGGAGACAACAGTCTCCAACGCTGTACTTTTGGGCCAAGGCAGAAGTATTTGGCAACAAAGGAGTTGCTCACTAATGTGCTCCTTATGGTTCCAAATGTCAACATCACAGCACTCAAGTCGCTACATGTGGTAGCACTGTTAGCATACAACAGATTAGACAGTCTTTTATGTACCAGACGACAGCCATAGTACACTATAGATATGATTGATGACCTGAGGCGCGGACAGCTCTATAGAGGACCTGTGAAAGCACGGTGTGTTCGCGGCGTGGCAGTGTTGACTTGAACTGGGCTCAGAGAAACAACAGGAGGCGGCTGGCATGGCCCCATTGTCAGATAGCCAGCACAGTACAGCAGCATAAAAACATCCAGACACATACTTTGGGTTTTCTCTTATCGTCCTTTTTTGTATTTGTATGGACCGTATATAATTGTATTATTCATTATTAAATAATAGTTCTGGTGGAAGTGAACAGAGCAGTTTCTGCTACCAGAGGTTCCTGCTTCTCCTGCTTCTCACACTCCTCCTCCTCTCCTGCCTCCTCCTCTCCTGCCTCCTCCTCTCCTCTGGGACTGAATTCCTCCTCTCACAGCTCCATGTGGAAAAACAATCACTTCACTCAACCCTGAGGACAGTACTATAACAAAGAGACCTACTGAGGTACACTATCACACAGAGACCTAGTACTGAGGTACTGAGGTACACCATCAGTACTAGAGACCTACTGAGGTACACTATCACACAGAGACCTAGTACTGAGGTACTGAGGTACACCATCAGTACTAGAGACCTACTGAGGTACACTATCACACAGAGACCTAGTACTGAGGTACTGAGGTACACCATCAGTACTAGAGACCTACTGAGGTACACTATCACACAGAGACCTAGTACTGAGGTACACTATCACAGAGACCTACTGAGGTACACCATCAGACCTACTGAGGTACACCATCAGACCTACTGGGGTACACCATCAGACCTACTGGGGTACACCATCACAGAGACCTACTGGGGTACACAATCAGACCTACTGGGGTACACCATCACAGAGACCTACTGGGGTACACCATCAGACCTACTGGGGTACACCATCAGACCTACTGGGGTACACCATCACAGAGACCTACTGGGGTACACCATCACAGAGACCTACTGGGGTACACCATCAGACCTACTGGGGTACACCATCACAGAGACCTACTGAGGTACACCATCAGACCTACTGGGGTACACCATCACAGAGACCTACTGGGGTACACCATCAGACTGGAAGATATTTGCAAGAGGCGGACATATAACCATCCAACATGACCCATATTGTTTACTAATGTAATAGATTAACGGCACAAAATGAGGACATTCTCTTATTACGTGATTTCACATCACCTTTCTGTTATTACAAATATTAGGATAGTAATGTCTTTGTTATATTGTTTACAAAACTTTCCTCTACCACCACATGGTTTAAAGTCGCCTCTTGAAAGATTAAAGAACTAAATAGAACTGTTAAATACAAAAGACTGTCAAGGTTAGGGTATGCAATTATTTTAGAAAAAATTATTGGCAAGAATCAATCAATAAATCAAATGCTCTGCCAAACTAAATAAAATAAATGATTTATTTTGGGTAGATACCTAAAAAAACTATTTTTTTTCCAAAATGCCAAGCCTAGCTTTAAGGAATGGTCCAGAAGTCCAGCATATGCCTACATTATTTATAGCTGCTTGAAGGTGTCCAAACGGGAAGAACACAGAACACTGGCAGCCTTGTGTTGCGCTTCAGAAGCTGGATGAGTCACTTACTTCGCACCTGCTGTCAGTTAACTGAGCCTGGCTCCCAGGGGCCCTCATCACCAGAGTAGTAGTATGTTTTACTGGCTCCCAGGGGCCCTCATCACCAGAGTAGTAGTATGTTTTACTGGCTCCCAGGGGCCCTCATCACCAGAGTAGTAGTATGTTTTACTGGCTCCCAGGGGCCCTCATCACCAGAGTAGTAGTATGTTTTACTGGCTCCCAGGGGCCCTCATCATCAAGGTAGTAGTATGTTTTACTGGCTCTCAGGGGCCCTCATCACCAGAGCACTAGTATGTTTTACTGAGCCTGGCTCCCAGGGGCCCTCATCACCAGAGTACTAGTATGTTTTACTGAGCCTGGCTCCCAGGGGCCCTCATCACCAGAGCACGAGTATGTTTTATTGGCTCCCAGGGGCCCTCATGAACAGAGTACTAGTATGTTTTACTGGCTCCCAGGGGCCCTCATGACCAGAGTACTAGTATGTTTTACTGGCTCCCAGGGGCCCTCATGACCCGAGCATAAGTATGCCAGAGTACTAGTCTATTTTACTGAGCCTGGCTCCCAGGGGCTCTCATGGCCAGAGTTCTAGTATGTTTCTGCTGAGCCTGTCTACCAGGGTCCCCTTATGACCATGAGCTCATGTGTTTATTGAGTTTTCTCCTCTGTGAGGTCGCAGCCAGCTCTTTCTGAGAGACTGAAGTGGAAGAGATAATTGCGAGTGGTCAGCTTGTGGGTGGGTGTCTGCTGTAATCCAGTCTGAACCGCCCGTCAGAGCCCATGGAACGCCATCCTGACAGTCAAACAGACCCTGGCACAGATCATTAGCCACAGTAAAAACATTCTCCAGGCTCTGGCCCTCTTCCCAGGGAAGGAAAAGTTTGAAGGTGTTCATAATTGTTACCACACCTGTAAGGCCTCAGGCATAATGCCCCAGTCATGAGGCCCAGTCTGGCTTAGGCTACATGGGATGAATACTGTTGTGGACCCCCTCTGATCTTCTGGTAGACACTGATCTTCTGGTAGGTCCCTCACATGGTTCCTATCTCATGTGTTTTGCTGCTACATTTACACAGATGTTCATGAGGAGGTCCTGAAAGTAGATATTTTATTCAACCATGGCTGCCGACAATAAAGATTACCTTATATGATCCTCCAATGGAGGTCTGCCGCGAGAGCCTTTATGTTTTGAAGGTAGTTTGGGGATTAAGAACTTCAAATTGTCTTCCTCTCAAACTAGACAATAGGGAAAAGTCCTGCCTAGTTTTATGTATGTCAGTTTGGGTTTGGGCTGTATGGTTGTACAGTATGGTGGGGCAGCAGGGAGTGAAGGGTTAAATGTCTTTGCTGTATGGTTGGGGCTGCAGGTGGTGAAGGGTTAACAGTCTGTGCTGTATGGTTGGGGTGCAGGGAGTGAAGGGTTAACAGTCTGTGCTGTATGGATGGGGTGCAGGGAGTGAAGGGTTAACAGTCTGTGCTGTATGGTTGGGGTGCAGGGAGTGAAGGGTACACAGTCTGTGCTGTATGGTAGGGGTGCAGGGAGTGAAGGGTTAACAGTCTGTGCTGTATGGTTGGGGTGCAGGGAGGGAAGGGTTAACTGTGATGCTGTATGTTAGGGGTTCAGGGAGGGAAGGGTTAACTGTGATGCTGGTGGTGCAGTCTTTAAAACCCTACTTTGACACATCCCCCTTTCCACACAGGCTGAGCAGCGAGAGACCTTAGCAGACAGGCAGAGAACCGCAAGTGGAGGTCTCATCAGGATGACAACAGTCGTATTCTTGTGTTTGCTGGTACCATGGCTGGCCACAGTGTCTGGGAACTCTTTGGACCAAAAGACCCAACTGATACTCGGACGTGTTCCAGCAAGGCACAGAGCTGGGGACTACTTAGAGTCAAGGAAGACCAAGGTAAACAATAACCATTAAGGTAAACACTAACCCTTAACACTAACCATTAAGGTAAACATTAACCCTTACCATTAAGGTAACACTAAACCTCAACACTAATCATTAAGGTAAACACTAACCCCTCAATACTAACCATTAAGGTAAACACTAACCCCTCAACACTAACCTTTAAGGTAAACACTAACCCCTCAACACTAATCATTAAGGTAAACAGTAACCACTCAACACTAATCATTAAGGTAAACAGTAAGCCCGCAACACTAAACATTAAGGTAAACACTAACCCCTCAACACTAAACATTAAGGTAAACAGTAACTCCTCAACACTAAACATTAAGGTAAACACTAACCCCTCAACACTAACCTTTAAGGTAAACATTAACCCCTCAACACTAATCATTAAGGTAAACAGTAACCCCTCAACACTAAACATTAAGGTAAACACTAACCCCTCAACACTAAACATTAAGGTAAACACTAACTTTTAAGGTAAACACTAACCGCTCAACACTAACTTTTAAGGTAAACACTAACCCCTCAACACTAACATTTAAGGTAAACACTAACCCCTCAACACTAACCTTTAAGGTAAACACTAACCCCTCAATACCAACCCAACAACACTAAATGTTAAGGTAAACAGTAACCCTTTCACACTAACCATTAAGGTGAACATTAACCCCAGAATTCCAACCCCTTCACACTTACCACTTAGGTTACATCTAACCCCTTGACACTAACCCAATACCAACCCAGTAACCCTCAGCAGCTAACACTAACACATGCAAGTCCACGAGAACCATGGTAAACACTAACCCATAGAAGCTTTGTCTATGCATACATGTTGTATTTTAAATATTGTAAGTATCATTGTATATTGCTGGTGTCCAGCATACAGCCACATGTGATGACCCCTACTGTAATTAAGAGGGATCCTATGGCAACCGGAGACTATACAAGATTGTAGAGAAATTCTGGACATTGAGCATTGTAGTGTAGCTGATCTCCATCTCATTAAAGGTCAACATCTGTATTTATGCATCTAGTCCTCCGTGATTCACATATACATCTGAAGTGGCAACACTCCCAGACCAAACGTTATAGTAGAGAGACTACACTAGCATACACTAGTTATAGTGACACTAGCAGTTGGACCTTACTACTTAGTTACAACTGTTGCAACTATTGGCTCTAGTTAGGAATAACGTATTCAACCAGGACTGAGAGGTTAGGGTCTGTTGGTTTGGTTACTGCTTAACAAGTCAGGTGATCTCAGGCCGTATTAACCATCAGCCCAGGAGGGTAAAGGTCACCTGAGATAGGGGTCAGGGGTCATCTCTGGAGCCAAGGACCAACGCTGCCAGAAATCCAATCTCATGTTTCCAGAAACTGCAATGTTTACACTCTGACAATTCACGCCTGGTTAAGTACCTGGTTTGGTCCACACTCTACCACTCATCTGAGATCTGTCAAACTAATCACCAACCTCTGCAGCACCAGACATACACCACAACCTACCGAGTGTGCCATGTCTCCTCATTGCGCATGGATCTTCGCAGACATGCTGCAGGTCAAACTGTTAATCTAGCTTTAGGTGAACCGATAGTTGTATCCCCCCCATTGTGGTTTCCTTTTAGAGGGAAGTGCCTGCACACCGGGAGTATGGGGTGCTCGGTGATGAACCAGAGGATGGACCGAACGCAGGGGGAGACGCCACTGGTAAGACCTGCTACCTCTTCATCAGCGTAAGCATCCTCATCCCCTCCCCTCGATCTGCCCTCTCCTAATGGCCTATTCATTTGATTTTATGTTCAAGTTTACTTACAGCGTCCTGTTCCAATGTAGGGAGTTCCTATTTCCACCCAGCACTTGAGAAGTGCATTAAAGTCTGCAGCTCTATGTCTGGATTAGGCGAAGCCTCTCCAGTGACTGAGGAGGCTATTCAACCTTCTTATTTGTTTCTTGTGGTGTTCCAGATCTCCCTACCTGCCTGCTGTGTGTGTGTCTGACCGGCTCGGTGTACTGTGAAGAGGTGAGTCCGGACATGACCTCCGTACCCGCCTTGCCCAAGGAGACCGTCTACCTGTACGCCCGCTACAACAGGATCAAGAGGATCAGGTCAAAGGACTTTTCTGATATCTGTAAGTTGGGTCGGCTTCATGACCATCACTGTTCTGCAATGTTGGCTCTACAATGACCCATGGGTTACAGGAACAGAAGCCTGGTGATATATAGATGGTATAAACATTATCAGGTTTCCTCAAGGTCCAACAAGGCAAAATCAGACCACCAAAGAGTATAATGGAGAAAGTATACCGGAGTATAATGGAGAAAATATCCCAGAATGAATGGACTTTGGTTGCACTGCGGTCTTTTGACCAGTGGATGGCGGTACGTCGTAGACCTTCAAGACGCTAACCAAAGTGAGCAAACATTCAGTACCTCAGTTACTAGGAATACTTCTTCAGCTCGCTAGCTCCGAAAAAAAAGACTGGAGTTGATCTATTTTTCTATTGCACCCAAGCAAAAAAAAAAAACTTGCAAGAATGTGCTTCTTGTATTCTCTAATGATGCTGATGAGCAAGACCTACACTACTGTCTGACTTTGTGTGTATATCAGGCTACATAACACCATTTTGGCAATTTTGATGAGAGGACACCCTACATGTTTATTTCTAAGTAACACTGTTACATGCAAGAATGCTTGTTTGCTGCCTTCAATTTCTTTGTCTTTCAATAGGCAAATAAAAGTTCACGCTTTAATTCCTATCGTCCAAAGTATTAAATAAGTTGCATCACCAAAGTTCCACGGTACAGCCTTATGTCTATCCAATGTAACAAGTACAAATAGGTCAAATATGCCATATTATCAATGTTAAAAATCGGCAAATAGAAAGAAAATCTGTTCAAACATAATGGCTGAGAAAGGCTACAGTGAAAGAGGATCATCTAAAAACCTGTACTTTGGTAGTTCCATATAGTAATAATGTTGTGCCGAGTCCATTACATGATGTATACATGTTGAGAGCTTTCTAAGAGTACAATGGTGTGGTTCTCTGGTCCTCCAGTGACTCTTAAGAGGATCGACCTGACGGGGAACCTGATTTCTGAGGTGGAGGACGGGGCGTTCTCCAAGCTGCCTGTGCTGGAGGAACTGAACCTGTCGGAGAACCGCCTGGTCAAGCTGCCCATGCTGCCGGCTAAACTCACCGTCTTCAATGCCAACTACAACCTCCTCAAGACCAGGGGTGTCAAGGCTACTGCCTTCAAGGTACACAACATCTCCAAACATTTACACGCTTTGTGCAGCCGGTGGAATCATCCACTTAACAACCTCAACCTCTTCCACAAAGCCTTCTATATTTTTAACCCTTCATGAAAACTGTGAAACAAACGTGTACACCCTTCAACACTTTCACAAACAAGCAAAACCGTTCCAACTCAGAGATGGAGGTCATGAGCCTCCCCACAAAGCCAGGTTGTGCTAACTTAAGACTTTAGAGTTCATCTATTGGGAATGTTGAAAGTAATAGTGATTATAAACATTATAACATGGTACACCCTTCCACACTTTTTATCCCCCAGAAACTGACCAGGCTGGTGAACCTGTTTTTGGCCGACAACCAGCTGGAAGCAGTTCCACAGATCCCAGAGAGTGTCCGCACTGTTCATCTACAGGTCTGTTTGTTTTCCCAGTACCCTGACATCTACCCTAACCTCTACCTCATTAGAACAGTCACCTTAACCTCGTTAGAACAGTCAACTTACCTGACATCAACCTCTTTAGAGCAGTGACAACCTCATGAGAACAGGGACCTCTACCTCATGAGAACAGGGACCTCTACCTCATGAGAAGAGTGGCCTCTACCTCATGAGAACAGGGACCTCTACCTCATGAGAACAGGGACCTCTACCTCATGAGAACAGGGACCTCTACCTCATGATAAGAGTGGCCTCTACCTCATGAGAACAGGGACCTCTACCTCATGAGAAGAGTGGCCTCTACCTCATGAGAACAGGGACCTCTTCCTCATGAGAAAAGTGGCCTCTACCTCATGAGAACAGGGACCTCTACCTCATGAGAACAGGGACCTCTACCTCATGATAAGAGTGGCCTCTACCTCATGATAACAGTGGCCTCTACCTCATGAGAACAGGGACCTCTTCCTCATGAGAAGAGTGGCCTCTACCTCATGAGAATAGGGACCTCTACCTCATGAGAAGAGTGGCCTCTACCTCATGAGAACAGGGACCTCATTCTCATGAGAAGAGTGGCCTCTACCTCATGAGAATAGGGATCTCTACCTCATGAGAAGAGTGGCCTCTACCTCATGAGAAGAGTGGCCTCTACCTCATGAGAATAGGGACCTCTACCTCATGAGAAGAGTGGCCTCTACCTCATGAGAACAGGGACCTCATTCTCATGAGAAGAGTGGCCTCTACCTCATGAGAACAGGGACCTCTTCCTCATGAGAACAGGGACCTCTACCTCATGATAAGAGTGGTCTCTACCTCATGATAAGAGTGGCCTCTACCTCATGAGAACAGGGACCTCTACCTCATGAGAACAGGGACCTCTACCTCATGATAAGAGTGGCCTCTACCTCATGATAAGAGTGGCCTCTACCTCATGAGAACAGGGACCTCTTCCTCATGAGAACAGGGACCTCTACCTCATGATAAGAGTGGCCTCTACCTCATGAGAACAGGGAGCTCTACCTCATGAAAACAGTAGCATCTACCTCATGAGAACAACCTCTACCTCAACATCAACCTCAATAACATATACCTCATTAGAACAGTGATACTAACCTTGTAAGACCAGTGTTCTCTAACTTGTTGGAACACAACCTCTACCTCGTTAAAAAAGTGACATCCACATGGTTAAAACACAACATCTACCTCATTATTAACCCATACCCTGATTGAACACAAAATATGTGCCTCTAATCAAAGCTTGTACTTCTATAATATTTACTGTTCTTATGCCATTTCAGAACAACAATATCACAGAGATCAGCATAGACACCTTCTGCAAGGGAAACAACACCTACTACCTCCGGCCCAGCCTTAACGAGGTGCGTCTGGATGGAAACCCTGTGGTGCTGTCTAAGTACCCCGACAGCTTCATCTGCCTCAGGTCCTTGCCTTTAGGGCGCTATTACTGAGCACCATCAGTTTTCAGTTGTGTGTTCCTGGTGCAGGCTGCTGAGCTTACTGGGGCATACTGGAAACTAGCTGTGTGAAGTTTCTTTACTGGGCACTGGTTACATGGTCTCAAATACCTTCAGCAATTCATCCAAGAAATCAGTTGTTCTCTCCATGCAGAGCTAGTCGCTAGTCACAATTTAAAATAAGTAGTGTCCATCTAGCCGCACTTCTTGTTTTCCAAGTACAGTTAGCTAACAAGCTGAGAAGCTAGCTTAGACATAGCTGCACCATTTTGTCCATGCTGGTCACAGGCCAGCATGAGATAAACATCTCAGCGATGCCAATGCAGGAATGTTTTTGCTTCTGTGGGGCATGTAGTAAAGAAAGTATCTCATCTAACATTGTGTTACTGTCAAGTCATTCTATGTGGTCGTTTATGGCATATAGTCGCACCTTTGATAGGCCTTTAAATCCTCTCATTTATAAAATATATAGTTGATAATAGTAGATGAGGGACCCTTGTAAGGTGATGAGTTCTGGGGTTGCGGCTGCTGGTGCACCTCCTCCAGGGTCAACACCATCATGTTTACTATTGTGTCTTAACACTCACGTTATTACTCTGAAGTCCTAAGGAAGTTCCTCGGCACCATCTGAGCCATAAGCACCATGAGCAGAGCCTACGAGGAGCTAACCCTGAGGGGAGGAAGACTACCCTAACCCTAGAACAATACCCTACTCTATAAAAGGAGGTAGAATAGCCTAACTGTAGTGACAGTACATCAGGTAGAATACCCTAACCCTACAGTAGGTACAAAACCCTAACCCGACAGCAGGTACAATACCATAATCCTATAGCGGGTACAATATCCTAACCCTACTGACAGTACAGCACAGCAGGTAGAATACCCTTCCTGTAGTGAAAGTAAAGCAGGTGCAATACCCCAACCCTTGTGACAGTTAAGCAGGTAGAATAACCTTACCCTACAGAAGGTAGAATACCCCAAACCTAGAACAAGTACAATACCTTAACCCTAGTGACAGTACAGCAGGTAGAATACCCATCCTGTAGTGAATGTAAAGCAGGTACAATACCCTAACCCTGGTGACAGTGTTACAGGAGGTAGAATACATCATGGTGCTATGGTAATGTGAACGTTGCTCAACTCATATCTCCTTAAGTGTCCTTGTTCAGGATAACATAATATTAAAACGTTATATATATATAAACATAGCTATACTGAAACACACACACACACACACATAACAATACTGAAAACCTGGGAGCCATTATCTATGTGAATAAGACAATGATGTACAGTCAAATGTTTTTTAAGATATTCAATAAAGTTACCCTTTTAAAATGAAATTAAGCTTGTTGTTGAGTGTTTCTGAGACATAAATCTGTTAAATCTATAGATAAAGGTAAAAGAAAAAAATGTGTTGTTTGTAATTTAAGCGTACAGAAGACTTGTTTCTGAAGTCAAGATGAAATGACTTCTTTATCTTTTAAAAAATCCAGATTTTATTTCGGGTTGCAATATGATACTGGACCTGTTTGCAAGACCACAAAAATCAACAAAAACTTCTGCCCACAGCAAAACATGCCACCCTCAACAAGAACCAGAGAATGCAAGTCAAACAAATATGTGCATGTTTAGCGAAACGCAGACCTTTATGGAAAATGTGGGTTGATCGTGTTCCTTTAGCCCAACCGAACTGGCAGCTCTAAAGCTACGTTCTCCAAGTAAATAGACGATGGGTTCTATGTTGCTTCAACAGATTTAGTTTAGCATTCTGCGACTCTAACATCTCAGCTCCACTGGAGCCGTCGGGCTTTGGGCGTTTAAAGAGCGTCCCTCAACTTCTGCATTTGATTTAAGTTTCATATCTTGATGGATGGTGGACGTTATTGTCAACTCAGCACTTTCACTCTGGCACAAGTTTTATTGCTCACGTCCAAGTCATACATGCACCACAGCAGCGAAAAGCTTATCTTAACTACTCCCTTGACTGCGCTTAGACTCCCTTATGAGGACAGCTTTCTGTGTTGTATATTGGGCCCTGTGGCGCAGTATAACGGGATGTTGATGTTGTAAGGAGGTGCTGTTAATTAACTACATGCTATTAATCAAACACAGGCCAGCTGTGCTGGCTGCTCACCCAGTGACTAACTAGCAGCTATTCACTAGCAGCTCCTAACACAGGCCAGCTGGTCAAAGCAGCTTCCCAGGTTCTGCTGGGTCCCTAGTGAACACACGCCATCACAGGCTAGCCTTGAGTCACATTCTTGCCAGAGTTTCTGTCTAGACATAACCAATCGCCGGTCATCTTGATTGAATGTAGCGCACACTGCCTCCGGAGGTCGTTTTGGACAACTGTTTAATCTCTCCCATAACTATTCCCACCTGTTGAGACGCAGGAAACACCTCGTTGCATCGCAAAGGTCACCAGCGTTTTCCATTCACGATTTGAAGAGAGATTCAGAACGCTCGTGTCAACAGGGCTTCGGACCAGACTAACGCGAACGACTGATCAGTAGGATGGGACTACAGGAGATACCTGAAAGTGACGAAAGGTTCTGCGTCGGTCCTCACGTCTCTCAGAGAAGCTCCGGAGTGTTCTGAAGAACTGGATCAGCTCACATCTCTCTTCAGCTCTGGAACACACCAGGGTTATACATTATGATAGTACAATCCCACACAACAGTATTATAACACACCACTACACAACAGTATTATGAAGTGCTTTAGCACACAACAGTATTATAACACACCACCATACTACAGTTTTAGACAGTTGAATGCACTTTTTTAACACACCACCATGCTACAGTGTTATACAGTATCATAAAGTGTTATACCACACCACCATACTACAGTGTTATACTGTATAATGCACTGTTTTAACATACCACCATACTACAGTGTTATACAGTATCATAAAGTGTTATACCACACCACCATACTACAGTGTTATACAGTATCATACTGTGTCAGCACTGTGTTCCATGCAGTGGCACAGCGCCTCCACTCGATAACTAGAGGCACTGCAATCAGACGTGCAAAAGAAAGTGTTACAATTATGAAATATTGTGGAAAATAGCGTTCCGCTACAATAGAATATGAAACACATGAGGATTACGTGGGGGGCAGCATTCCCATCAACAAAGCGGCCTCACACAGCTCAGCTGGTACAAAGAAGTAGTTGAAGAAACACTGCAACGCATATACCACAGCAGGTATTTACATATTTACGTATTTACGAGTATTTACGTCTTCTATATTATAAGGGGTACACACAGAAACAGACAGGTAGTGACAGACAGACAGGCAGACAGGCTGGCCCTGACAGAGAGACGGTGAGACAGAAACGCAGGCGGAGAGGGAGGTTGTGTGTAATAGTTTCCATATTGTGGGCCCCAGGGTTAAGTTTCCATAGAGAGCAGATGGAAACATGGCAGGACTCCAGCACTGGAGCATAACCAGTGGGACTGGGGGTAGAGCGAGCTATGGACGTCTGGAGCAGCCAGCGAGAGAGTGGAGGAGAGAGAGAGAGACGGGTGAGTTACAGCAGCACTTCTGAGGTAGGAGGGGAAGGTGAAGTCAGGTAAAATAGTAGGAACTTTACCATAAGCAGCGTTTCCACGTGGCTTATAACTAGGAACCTGTGGAGGAACTTGGTGAGTTTCCACCACTGGGCCCAGGGTCTAGTTAAGTTCCGTGTTAACTTCGACATGACAATCAGTCCTTTTAATGCATCCATAGAGGTAAACTACATTCATAGACCTATAATTTATATGCACTGATCATTCATATCAATAGCAGTCGGAGCTATAAGCAAGTGTTTAATTGTACTGCGGTACGGGAACATAGGTTGATTTTGATAACAAAGCAGCAAAATAACCTCAAATACTAACGTCTCGAAACATGGATGCATTAAAGAACGCTCTCCCACTTATCATAACCCCTCTCATCCGCAAACTGCCCTCCTCTAGACTATTTGACCCTTAAAAAAAAAAAAAAAGTGCATAGGATATTTTGGTGAAAGGATACAGCATAAGCTCGTCCTCACCAGGCTACATGATGTGGAGGGTTGAAAGTATTTTTCACTGGCTTGAAAATGCTGCATATTTGTGTCTCAAAAAAAAAGCATTTACAAAAGGCTCGTATATGCTTACGAGTCAGTTGTAAAAATACCTTAATTTGCTAATCTTTGCGGGTCTTTAGAAAGCGCTTAAAATGCAGATAACAGACTGAAGGAACCTTTGAGTTCCTTGAAAAGTTCCTGGGTACTTTGGGTGAAAAGGCAGCTATAGGTACGTCATTAAGGAGCAGGTAGGGGTTAGACAGTACAGAGCCAGGTCATTAAGTAGAAGGTAGGGGTTTGACAGTACAGAGACATGTCATTAAGGAGAAGGTAGGGGTTTGACAGTACAGAGACATGTCATTCAAAAGCAAGTAGGGGTTAGAAGACAGTACAGAGACAGGTCATTAAAGAGCAGGTAGTTGTTAGACAAAACAGAGACATGTCATTAAAAAGCAGATAGGGGTTAGAATGTACAGAGACAGGTCATTCAGGAGCAAGTAGGGTTTGGACAATACAGAGAGGTTTTTTATGTTTGCTTGTGCCAACAGCCCAGCCAAAGAGGAGCAGTGAGGTGGACCGCTGGATCAGAGTGAAGAAATTACCTCAGTGCCCCTCTCTATAGCACCCAACAATACGAGAGCCCACACCCACACACACTGTGTTACCTGCTCAGTACTGATGTGTTACCTGCTCAATACTGGTGTGTTACCTGCTCAGTACTGGTGTGTTACCTGCTCAGTACTGGTGTGTTACCTGCTCAGTACTGGTGTGTTACCTGTTCATTACTTGTGTGTAACCTGTTTATTACTGGGGTGTTACCTGGATGCGAAGCTGCTGATTTGCATGTCATCTGTGTCCAAAACGATGTCCATTTTAGTGATGGTCTTGCCCTGAACAAAATCCACAAGAGAGAACCGCATGCAGAGCCATCAGTCCTACATTCTCCTTTAAACTCGTTGTTCAAAAGTAATAAATAAAGACTAAAGTGTCCCAGAGAAAGAATACCGGAAATTAAAGGATCACGACAAGATGCATGCGTGTGTGCTGGTACTATGAGTCCGATACTTCTAAAGAAGAAACAATGTGCTTGTACTGAAACTTCAAGAAGGTACTCTCTTATTTAACCCAAGGCTTCTTGTCTGCTCCCTGCCGGTCCCTACAGACCCCAGATAGCAGAGTGCACCGCCTGAATCCTAAATCTCCAGCCCTAATGCTCTGGTTCTGCTCCTCACCCTCTGGTTCTGCTCCTCACTCCCTGGTTCTGCTCCTCACCCTCTGGTTCTGATCCTCGCTCTCTGGTTCTGCTCCTCACTCTGTGCTCCTCACTCTCTGAATCTGCTTCTCACTCTCTGGTTCTGCTCCTCACTCTGTGCTCCTCGCTCTCTGGTTCTGCTCCTCACTCTCTGGTTCTGCTCCTCACTCTGTGCTCCTCACTCTCTGGTTCTGCTCCTCACTCTCTGGTTCTACTCCTCACTCTCTGGTTCTGCTCCTCACTCTGTGCTCCTCCCTCTCTGGTTCTGCTCCTCACTCTCTGGTTCTACTCCTCACTCTCTGGTTCTGCTCCTCACTCTGTGCTCCTCACTCTCTGGTTCTGCTCCTCGCTCTCTGGTTCTACTCCTCACTCTCTGGTTCTGCTCCTCACTCTGTGCTCCTCACTCTCTGGTTCTGCTCCTCGCTCTCTGGTTCTGCTCTTTACTCTCTGGTTCTGCTCCTCGCTCTCTGGTTCTGCTCATTACTCTCTGGTTCTGCTCCTCACTCTCTGGTTCTGCTCCTCGCTCTCTGGTTCAGCTCATTACTCTCTGGTTCTGCTCCTCGCTCTCTGGTTCTGCTCATTACTCTCTGGTTCTGCTCCTCACTCTCTGGTTCTGCTCCTCGCTCTCTGGTTCTGCTCATTGCTCTCTGGTTCTGCTCCTCGCTCTCTGGTTCTGGTTCTGCTCCTCGCTCTCTGGATCTGCTCCTCGCTCTCTGGTTCTGCTCATTGCTCTCTGGTTCTGGTTCTGCTCCTCGCTCTCTGGTTCTGCTCCTCGCTCTCTGGTTCTGCTCCTCGCTCTCCGGTTCTGCTCCTCGCTCTCTGGATCTGCTTCTCGCTCTCTGTTTCTGCTCCTCGCTCTCTGGTTCTGCTCATTACTCTCTGGTTCTGCTCCTCGCTCTCTGGTTCTGCTCATTACTCGCTGGTTCTGCTCCTCGCTCTCTGGTTCTGCTCATTACTCGCTGGTTCTGCTCATTACTCTCTGGTTCTGCTCCTCACTCTCTGTCTATTCTACTAACTCTGAACAGTTTGCTGTCTCTACTGTAATCAGGACTCTGGCAGTATGTAGGGTCTAATCTACACATTTAATTTGTTCCTCTGCTGCCCTCTAGGGTATGCAGTTATCATTACACACAGAGCTATTCCACGACTAACTGGCTGCGCACAATTTAAAATGGACATTTCTGAAACAACCACAGGTGGTATGGAGGATGATAACTCCTTTGTTCCTTCCACTGATCCAAAACAATCAATGGCTATCAGTTCGTAGTCCAGGTTTTGAAGTGTGCTCAGCATAAACACATACATTTTTACGAAGCCCTATACATTATCGTTTAAATGAATGACGCTTTATCTTGAGGAAGATCCAAACCGCAATAGTTACCTGAGCCTCCGAAAGCTGGAACTCCACCTGAAACCCCAGGTCCCGACAGCTGCCAGACAGAGAGTACTGCTGCACCACCTGTCTGTCGTCTGCCACAAAGTGTATTCATATAATGCATCTCAACCTCAGGACATAAACTTTTTGGAAGAATCAGGATTGCTACGAAAAATCAGCCCAGAGGCGGTTCGAAACAATAGAGTCGGAGGATACTTAAATTGTAACATGTTTTAAAAAAACAAAAACTGGTGTATGCATATTAAAAAGCAACACAGTGTCACTTTAATAAACACCTGATAACTAGTAATAACATAGTTAAAAGTATTTTGAGAGGCTGATGGCCATCCCATTAAGATAGATTCCAATAAAATGATAATGTACATTAAGATATCATCTAACCATCATCTGAGCCAATAGGTCTGTCAGTTAAAGGTGCATCTCTTCCTACCCTTGTGTAGTGTCTTGACGGTGCAGCTGGTCAGACTGATGCCATTCATCTTAGTCTGTCGCTCCAAATCTTCCTCCATCTCTTCCACCTCCGCCCTCATCTTCCTTACCGTCTCCTCTGCGGTCTGCTTCCCACTCAGGGAAAACCTGCAGCATCATTCACCACGGTTACCACTCAGAGAAAACCTGCAGCGCTATCACGGTTACCACTCAGAGAACACCTGTAGCCTCAGTCACCACGGTTACCACTCAGAGACTTCCTATGGCATCAGTCACCATAGTTACCATTCAGAGACCACCTGTAGCATCCCCATGGCTACCACTCTGAGAAAACCTGCAGCGTCACCACGGTTACCACTCAGAGACTACCTGAAGCTTCAGTCACCACGGTTACCACTCAGCGACTACCTGGGGCCTCAGTCACCATAGTTAACACCTGTAGCATCAGTCACAGTGGTTACCACTCAGAGTCTACCTATGGCATCAGTCACCATGGTTTCCACTCAGAGACAATTTGCAGCATCAGTAAACGTGTGGCCATGTTTTACCATTAAAAGAATGAGATAATCTCCTCCCATGTCAATGATAAAGAACATTTTCTGTCAGTATTTATCCACAATATTTCCCCAATGACAAAAATGGCCACGTAACTATTGAGAGCGGTTCAGTAGTGGCCGACTACAATATATGTTAAATTTAACCCGTCTATGGAGATCATATAACCCTGGTATAAGCCTTACAGCGCGTCTTTCATCCGTTCTTTGAACTTCATGGCCATGGAGCCCTCGGTCTCTGTGTGGGGGCCTCGCAGGGTGGCGATCTCCGCCTGCAGGGCCTTGCTCTGGACCTCCAACCGCCTGGCCGTCTCCATGTCCCGCCTCAGCATGCCTCACGATCCGCTGAACACAACACCGGTTCAACTCTCACAAAACACCTATCCTCCTCTCGATAATGATACTGTTAACCTGGAGATAACACAGACTTAGTATGCATAGCACTGAACCGTGGTTTATATCAGAGTGTTTAAGGTTTTAATATAGATTAAACAGTGGTTAAATTAAGTTAATTTACGTTTTGCCAGTTGGTTCAGTTCACGTGCACGGTCGAAAACAAAAACAAGTTTTCGCGCTGTCTGGAATCTACCACTTTTCGTTTTACGGGAGGTGTTCACTTATTGTAAAAAAAAAGAAGTATAATTAGAACGTAGTCTCTGAAAAAGTATTTGTTGAACACTTAAATATATATTTTTTAATTTAGCAGATATTCATACTCTGTTATGTTATGTTTAAATAGACACATTTTCAACTTTATAACTGTTAAAACCCTCCGCCCCTATAAAGGATGGTAAAGCTCATTTGACCCGTGCACCAGTGTTTGTTGGCAACAATAATATCGCTTCGGTCAGTTATCTTAAGTATTAAAAGTATAACAAATATACACATTCATTATTTTGTATTATTCGCTCTATTCAACTTTTTTATATGGTCATTCGGTGACATGAAATGGATATTATTTGCTGTGTTAAGAGAAAGTCATGACTGCGTCTACCGCTTACACTGAAAGCGGAACCTTATCACACGGAACTATTCTCTACCGGTTTTAGACATTCAGTGTGGAGATTTCAGTAGCGCCCGCGTGTACATGTGAGTAAATAGCTCTTCACACTGATCTTATGTATTAAACCCACATTTCTCGACTACATGTAAATTCTTTCCTTCATATGTATCCGGATGCAAACGTCTCATGTCATGTATACTAATGCTACATGTTAAACACAGACTCTACTCACTTTATTTGCCTCCTTCTTAGCCAACCTGTCACGTACAGCTCCGTTATAGAGGATATTAAATGGTTCCGAATAATATATGACTGTAACAGACTGTGACAGTAGTACATGACGTGTGCGTGTGTGTGTGTGTGTGTGTGTGTGTGTGTCTGTGTGTGTGTGTGTGTGTGTGTGTGTGTGTGTTAAAGCATGTCTAAGCGTCTCTACATCGGAGGACTCAGCCACACTATCACACAGAAAGACCTGCGGGACCGCTTCGGGAAGTTCGGCTCCGTGGAGGACGTGGAACTCCGAACCAGGAACGATGATGAGGGTGAGGATCTGACACACAATATTAGAGAAACGACAGTGTGTCAAGTGCAATATCATGCCCACTGATATGAATGTCCTAGTCACAACATGTTGCGGTTTGTTTTCTGTCTTCGTAGGAGTGCCTTACAAGACATTTGGCTACATCAACATCACCATTTCAGACAGTGATTTCAAGAAATGTAAGTATCCCTAGCCACAGCAGATTGTTTTTATCATGCTAGTTGTCGTGGCAGCAGTGAGACATGTCTTGTGGTGTCTGTGTCACAGGTATGACTGTTCTGAACAAGGCTAAATGGAAAGGAGGAACGCTGCAGATCGAGCCTGCCAAGGAGAGTCTTCTGAAGAGGTGAACCTCCATGACCATAAGACCCTAACCCGAACTCTGTAACCCCAACACTCAAACCCTCTAATCCTAACTCTTCCTCCCCCTAAACCCATTACCCTAACTCTCTAACCCCATTACCCCTAACTTCCAACCTCCTAACCCCAACTCCATAATCCCCAACCCTCTAACCCTAACTCTCCAACCCTAACAATCTCACCTTAAACCTAACCGTCTATCCCCTTACCCTTACTCTTTAACATAAACTCTCTAACCATAACTATCTTGCCGTAACCATAACTTCTCAACTATCCCTCTAAACTTAAGGCTATAACACCAACTCTCTAACCCTAGCTCTCAAACCCTAAATCTCTTGCACTCTACCCCTTTCAAAGAATGCTGTGATAGGGTTAGAGATTCCTACAGCGTTGAGTCATGCGTCGCTCACATCCTACACCTTGAAGCTCCGCAAGCAGTGTGCCTGAGCCACGGGTCCACAGCCACGTCACCGCCAAACGGCTTCTCTAAATCCAGCATCACCCTCAAACCCTGACGCCCCAACCCTCTCTCCCTTTGCTCCAGACTGGACCAGGAGCGTCAGGCCCGGACCCTGGCCCAGGACAGCCCCGCTGAACCCCAAAAGGACAACAAGGAGAAGGTCCTGGACTCCCTGAGGACCGCCGGAGTGGAGAACTTCCACATGAAGGCTGCTGTACCAGGGACCGAGGTCCCTGGACACAAGGTCTGTTCCTATTTGTCCCTGGACACAAGGTCTGTTCCTATTGGTCCCTGGGCCCAAGGTCTGTTCCTATTTGTTCCTGTGTCACACTATTGGTCCCTGGGCCTAAGGTCTGTTCCTATTTGTCGCTGGACACAAGGTCTTTTTCTATTGGTTCCTGAACACAAGGTCTGTTTCTATTGGTTCCTGTGTCGCGCTTTTGGTCCCTGGACACATGGTCTCATCCTATCGACCTGTAGACATTAGGTATGTGTCTTTGGACATAAGCACTGTTTCCATTCGTTTGTGGACATTTTTCTCTGTTTCCATTGGTTTATTGATATTCTGTCTCTCTAATGTAAGGGAGTAGAAGGTGTAGCCTTGCTGTTTCCATGTGTGGTGATGACAACAACAAAGAGCTTCCTGTGAACACCGGAATTATATTCAGTTTAATAATTGTCATCCCAAAGTCCCAGAATGCATTCGGAATTTAGTTTCCATATTGTCGTGGAGAACCCAAATTACAATTACAATTAGGGCATTTAGCAGACGCTTTTATCCAATGCGACTTACATCAGTTAATACACACATTGACACGCAGAGTCAACCATGCAAGGCGACAGCCAGCTCGTCAGGAGCAGTTGGGGTTAAGTGTCTTGCTCAGGAACACATCAACACTCAGCTAGGAGGAGCTGGGGATCGAACTAGCAACCTTTCGGTTACGAGTCAACTGTGCTGATATTCAAGCAGGTTTGTTGTGACATCCTGTGTCCCTGTGGCCACTCTGTCCTCAGGAGTGGGTGGTGAGTAAGTTTGGCCGCGTGCTCCCCGTCCTGAACCTCCGGTGCGGGAAAGGCAGTAAGAGCAGGAGCATGAAGTACGACCCGTCCAAACACAGCCACAACATCAAGAGGCTGGAGGCCGAGCCCGACACCACCCCCGTGGCCCAGCTCACCTGGGAGGTCCCGGGGGGGGACGATGACATCAGCAAGAAGAGGAGGGGCGAGTTCCCCCCGACCCAGCCGTGGAGGCCCAAGAGAACCAGGACGGAGCCGGAACCAGCCAGGTACCGGAACCCGCTTACCGCTGGTAGTGTCCGAGGGTCCTAACCCGGTCGCCTCGCTCCTCTTCATGTGTCCTGTCCTACTCTCCTACCCTAGTGTCCTCTCCTTGTCTCCTCGCCTAGTCTCCTCCTAATCTCCTCTCCTAGCATCCCCCCCTTGTCCCCTCCCCCCCCTTGCGTCCTCTCCTAGTCTCCCTCTCCTTCTCCCCCCCTTGTGTCCTAACCTAGTCTCCTCTCCTTGTGTCCTCTCCTAGTCTCTCCCCCTTCGACCTCTCCTAGTCTCCCCCTTGTGTACTCGCCTAGTCTCCCCTCTTAGTTTCCCCTCCTAGTCTCCTCTCATTGTGTCCTCTCCTCTTAGTGACTCACTGTTGTGTTGACAGTGCTGATGCTGAACAGACTAATGGTCTGGCTGGTGGCCACGCGGCTGAGGAGGAGATCCACAGCATCTCCCAGGGTGCACCTGGGCCCAGAGTAGAGGAGGATATCCTGGAAGTGGTTCGAGCGGACTTCCTGGCGAGGTCCAGAAAGTTCAATCAAGGTAACACGTTCGCTACACTTCCTTTTTGTTGTTTTTTCTAAAAGAAACTGGACTTACAGCTGGACTTACAGCTGGCCTCGTGTTTGTGGTGAACAGAGGTGTTAAATGTCTTTCATGACCTCCTGTGACCCATAATCCCACCTCCTTCCTAACGAGCTACGATTAAAGTCCAAAAAAGAAAATAGTATTGAAACGGATATGTTAAGACTTTGGCCCACCTGTTATTACTGTTGCTTAGCCCCAGGATGTCTAACGGAGGTGTTTGTACAGGTGGGAAGGGAGAGGAGGAGGAGTACGACTCCGCGGACACAGACGAGCTGCTGGCCTCCAACAAGCCTCCGCCCTGCTCCCTCCAAGAGAACGCCAGGAAACGCAGCCTCCCGTCAGCCTCTGGGAGAGACCAGAAGAGGAGATCTCTTCCTCTGTTCCAGTCGCCCTCCTCCGACGAAGAGGACAAGGATGACACGGATGCCCTCAAACCATCAGACCCTAAAGCAGACATAAGCCAACAATCACAGACGACACTCTCCCGATTGAAACCTTCACCTGTGGAAGATATTGAGGATGGAAATGGAGAGGTAGAGGCAGAGAATGATGAAGAGGCTGAGGTAGAGTCAGATCATGATGAAGAAGAAGGTGATGTAGAGTCAGATCATGATGAAGAGGCTGATGTAGTGGCAGAGAATGACAAAGATGGTGATGTAGAGGCAGAGAAAGATGATGAAGAAGAAGGTAATGTAGAGTCAGATGACGACGAGGACAGTGACGAAGAGTCAGATCATGATGAAGAGGGAGACGTAGAGTCGGACGGCGATGACGACTCGGACTACGACGCCATATTCTCAAACTGCACCAGACTGGAGATCTCCCTGGCTGACCTGCAGCGCATCGCCAAGGATGCTGAAACTACAACTCCCAGCATGCCCCAGCCCCCAGGAGGAGGAGGAGCAGCAGCAGCAGGAGGCCCGGCAGCAGAGGCGCCGTCTCCTCGCCCTAAGAAGGGAACCACTCCTGAGGAGATCCTAGCCAGCCTCCTCGAGGATGACAGCGGTGACGACGACAAGAGCAACAAGAAGAAGAAGAAGAAGAAGAAGAAGAGGGGCAGCATGGCGGCCATGCTCCCCGCCTTCCAGGGAACCAGCGGCCTCCTGGGGGGGGGGGAGGAGGAGGAGGAGGAGGGAGGAGGAACCACCAGGGGGAGCCAGGAGCCAGCAGAACCCTGCAGGGTCTCTCAGAGGGCCGGGACAGAACCAGAACCACAGGAGAAGGTGGTTCCTCCTCCTGCCTCCACTCAGAAGGTCAAAGGTGGTAAGGTTACTGTGACCAATGAGGAGGAAGACTCCTCCTCAAGTGAAGAGGAGGAGGAGGAGGAGGTTCCTCCTGCCTCCACTCAGAAGATGAAAGGTGGTAAAGTTTCTGTTACCAATGAGGAGGAGGAGGAGGAGGACTCCTCTAGTGAGGAGGAGGAGGAGGTTCCCCCTGCATCAATTCAGAAAAACAAGAGTAGTAACATTTCTGTGACCAATGAGGAGGAGGAGGAGGAGGAGGACGACTCCTCTAGTGAGGAGGAGGAGGTTCCTCCTGCCTCCACTCAGAAGATGAAAGGTGGTAAAGTTTCTGTTACCAATGAGGAGGAGGAGGAGGAGGACGACTCCTCTAGTGAGGAGGAGGAGGAGGAGGAGGTTCCTCCTGCCTCCACTCAGAAGATCAAAGGTGGTAATGTTTCTGTGATGGAGGAGGAGGAGGACGATGACTCCTCCTCTAGTGAGGAGGAGGGGGTGGCACCTCCTGCCTCCACTCAGAAGATCAAAGGTGGTAACGTGTCTGTGACAAATGAGGAGGAGGATCGCTCCTCCTCTAGTGAGGAGGAGGAGGAGGAGGTCCCTCCGGCCTCCACTCAGAAGATCAAAGGTGGTAACGTGTCTGTGACAAATGAGGAGGAGGAGGATGACTCCTCCTCTAGTGAGGAGGAGGAGGAGGAGGAAGTCCCTCCGGCCTCCACTCAGAAGATCAAAGGTGGTAACGTGTCTGTGACCAAAGCCGACGAAGACGACTCTTCCTCCAGTGAGGAGGAGGAGGAGGAGGAGGAGGAAGTGACGGCGCCGGCGACGGCATCACACCTCAGTCAGGAGAATTCATCCAGCAGCAGCAGCGAGGAGGAGGAGGAGGAGGAGGAGGAAGGGGAACAGCAGGTGGCAGCAGCAGGGCCAGACAGAGGCCTGGACCCCAAACGGCAGCTCCTGGACAACAAGAAGAGGCTGCAGGCTGTGGTCCAGAGGCACCAGGCCACCCAGAACCAGAGGAGCCTGATCCAGGGAGCCCTGGCCAGCCTGGTGGGTCCTAAGAATTATCAGAAGAATAAACATAATCACCAGGACTAGCATATTAATGCATAATACTATGCGTGTGACAGTATGGATAGGCCGGTACGTTGTGGGTCCCAGACCTCTAAGATGTATTTGATATGGAATGTTCCAGGACACGTCTGCTGCCGCCCCAGGTCAACACATCGTCTTCGGCTCCGATGAAGAGGAGGAGGAGCCTGATGAGGCAGCAGCACCAGCCAACTGCAAGGCTCCTCTGAAAGGGAAGGTGAGCTACAGGCTATAAAAGGCTACTATTAGGCTATAGGCCAAGGCTATGCTATAGGTTAAGGCCAGGCTATAGGCTACGGCCAGGCTAGGGCCAGGCCAAGGCCAGGCTATTGGCTACGGCCAGGCTAAGCCCAGGCTATAGGCTACGGCCAGTCTATTGGCTACTGCCAGGCTACGGCCAGGCTATTTGCTATGGCCAGGCTATAGTTTACGGCCATGATACATGCTATGTGTACAAGCTTAGTGAGAAACAATATTTGTTGTTTTTGTGTGTGTGTGTGTGTGTGTGTGTGTGTGTAGGACCTGAAGAAGGTGTCAGGCTCCAAGCTGTTCGAGGATGAGGAGGATGAAGGAGAGGGGGATGATGACAGGTTTCTGATCAAACCTCAGTTTGAAGGCCGAGCCGGACGCAAGGTTAGTCCCGTCATCAGCACCAGGCAGACACCCCCTCAAGCAAGCACACATGACCACAAACTCCAAGAAACGCCCACAAACTCCCAGAACAACCACAAACTCCAAGACACACCCACACACTCCCAGACACGCCCACAAACATCCTGACACTCATGCTGTACATATGCAGACACACCCACAAACACCCAGAGACGCCCACAAACGCCAAGACACGCCCACAAACACCCAAATACGCCCACAAACACCAAGACACGCCCACAAACACCCAGACACGCCCACAAACACCCAGACACGCCCACAAACACCCAGAGACGCCTACAAACACAAGACCCGCCCACAAACACCAAGACACGCCCACAAACACCCAGACACGCCCACAAACACTAAGATACGTCACAAACACCAGAAACAAGCACACTTTCCAAGCCCACAGACACAACAACCACGGCCATATGCACAACAACCACGCCCACTAACACCCAGACCACATCCTTGTTGAAGATCAGGTGCCTTATTAAAGTTTTTGTGTGTTTCTCTGTGTGTGTGTGTGTGTGTGTGTGTGTGTGTGTGTAGCTGATGGCGATCCAGTCGGGGTTCGGGATAGACGATCGTTTCCGGATGGATTCTCGCTTCGCAGAGAGCGATGAAGAGGGGGAGGAAGAGAAGGGGGAGGCAACAGGCCAGGGTAATTTCTGTGTGTTGCTACCGCGGCGGCCATTTTGTTATTACTTTAAAGGTCCAGTACGTGGAATTTAGTCGCATTTAGCGCTGAGGGGGCGGGTTGACGCCATCGGATTCCCCAACCTCACTCCTCCCTTTTCATCGACTACGGTGGCCTGCACTGGCCCGCATTGTGTGAGGTAACAGTAGGTACTTCCGTAATGAGGTCATCGTCTACGAGAGCGTCGACTGGCCGAGTGTCGAGGGATGAGTATTTGGTTATTTATTTTTGTCAATCTAAAACGTTAGGTCATATCTTACAAGGAAAGGTCCTTTTACAGAAGGTTCTCATTTGACCCTGGAAGCTCTGCGCATGCCCTTATAGGGTTAGCAGTGGATTGCGCCCTCTGGAGGGAAGCTGAGGCGCTACCGGTGTTTGCGTTCTCAGAAGAACATCCATAGATATTTGGCCTGTTAAGCCCTTTGAGACTGTAATGGTGATTAAGAGCTGTAGAAATAAAATGTAATGGAATTGAATCCACCGGTGTGAAAATGTACCCACAGTTGGAGCACTTCTGTCCAGTGATTTGTATTCGTGGTTATAATGCTGTTTGTGTGTGTGTGTGTGTGTGTGTGTGTGCTCAGTGATGAAGAGTGTAGGGGAGGAAGAGGAGGAGTGTCTGGATGAGGAGAGGAAGACGAACCTGTCCATCCTGCAGAGCGTCCTGAACGACAACCCCCAGCTCAACACCAAGCCCAAGGCCGTCGCCAAGACGCACACCTTCAGGTACACACACACCTCCTCAGACACACACACACACCTCTATAGACACACACCTCTACAGACTCACACGCACACACAAACACACACCTCTTCATACACACACGCACACACAAACACACACCTCTTCAGACACACACACTGCTTCAGACACACATACACACACACACCTCTTCAGGTGTACACACACACACACACACCTCTTTAGGTACACACACAACTCTTCAGGTACACACACACACACACACACACACACACACACACACACACACACACACACACACCTCTTCAGTTACCCATACACAGGGATGTCATTGGCTAAAGGAAGTGATGTCGTTGTGATGTCAGAGATGCACAGGCGCTGCACTACGACCCCAGCCGTCAGGAGCACGAGGTGTTTGAGGACAAGATGGAGGACGCCGCCAAAGAGGGGTACGACCACGCAAACGCACCCACCAGCAGGCCGTCTGCTCCGTAGAAAAATACGTGGCAATATATGGAATCTAGAGCCCGACCGATATATCGGCGGGCCCATATTATCGGCCGATATTAGGCATTTTCCAAACTATCGGTATCGGCCGATCTAATTTATTTTCTTCTTTTTTTATTTTTTGGGGGTTTATTGTGTTTTTTTACAAATGGCTTTGAGTTTCATATCTTAAGCTTGTATTTTTATACATTTTATTTATCAGAACTTTAATAAATTTAGATTTCGACTTTTTCTGTTGGGACAATAAAACAATAAAATAAAGTTATTTTTAAACTGCATTTCCTTATTGTTCTAGAGGGGACTCATAAATAACTACAAATAACCAATGTTAGGGAAAGCTGTTTATGTTTTGTTACGCGTTTCTGGGATTTCTTTTTTAAATATATATCGGCCGACATATCGGAATATTGGATTTTTAAATCACCAAAGGTTTGTACCGGTCGGGCTCCGACTGAGTCCCTGTAGGTTGTCGTGGTAACGATAAGCCCCTCCCCCCTCAGCAAGGCGAGCAGGAAGAAGAAGAAGCAGAAGGGGGCGGAGCTCCCGGAGGTTTCCACGGAGATGTACTACGATGTGAGTGCGGAGCTGAAGGGGGTGTTCGGAGGGGGGGCCCCGCGGGGCGTCGCCGCCCCGCGGGAGGCCCCCTGCTGGGACCGGCAGGAGGAGGCCCCCTGCTGGGACCGGCAGGAGGAGGCCCCGGAGGAGGCCCCGGAGGAGCAGGGGGAGACGAAGGAGGAGCAGTCCGTCTTCAAGTTCTCCTTCTTCCAAGAGGAGACGTCGGCGATCAAGGAGACAGGTGAGCTGCCTGCCTGTCTGTCTGTCTGTCTGTCTGTCTGTCTGTCTGTCTCCCTGCATGTCTTTCTGAAGTAGATTCTTCTACATGCTCTCTTCAAAGACTCATTGTGTGTGTGTGTGTGTGTGTGTGTGTGTGTGTGTGTGCGCGCGTTTGTGTGTTTCTCTGACACGTGTGTGGGTGTGTAGAGTATCGGGTGGAGGCCATCAAAGAGCCGCGGGTGTCGTGGCAACTCGAATCTGGTTTCCATGACAGCAGCGACGACGATGAGGATGACGACGAGGCCTCTGCTGCTGGTGTTGATGATGAAGAAAAGGTCCAACAGAGCAGCTGTGATCCTGCAGAGTAAGTCACCACGGCCTTAATCACACCCACTCCGTCATCAAATCAAACACGCTGTAAACAATCTGCAGTATGCATCATTAAAGTCTAGGATCAGTTTCACCTCAGAAACAGATCGTCCCTCAATGGCCAAGGGAACGTAACATGTTTCATATCCTCGCTCAGCGCATTCAGAGACCGTTGGGTCGGGGGAGTTCATGATCTCAGCGCTCATTAGACTCTGGACTCCGCATGAGTCTGTGGGCCCTAAGGGCACCACTGCAGGGGGCCGGGAGTGGGAGCTAGCCCAGCGCCCTTCTGCCTCCAAGGCCCAGCCTGGCTGAACCTATGGCTCCTAAATGTTGTTGATGCCCACCGAGCTGGCAGAACCTAAGTGTTTGTTTGTGTTTGTGTTTGTGTGTGTGTTTAGGGAGAGCGTGATGTCCTGTAACAGAGAATTATTCTTCTACTACCCTGAGGACAGCAGACTGACAGGTACCCACACTGTAACACACACACACACACTGTAACACACATCCACTCACAAACTCCTCGTCATTGTCACACCGTCTCTCTTAAGGGGCATAGGTTCATTCACTCACACACTGTGTCTCTTAAAGGGTATCGGGTCATTCACTCACACACTGTCTCTCTTAAAGGGTATCGGGTCGTTCACTCACACACTGTCTCTTAAAGGGTATCAGGTTGTTCACTCACACACTGTGTCTCTTAAAGGGTATCGGGTCGTTCACTCACACACTGTCTCTCTTAAAGGGTATTGGGTCGTTCACTCACACACTATCTCTCTCCCTCAGACGGTCCCCTGTCATTCTGTCGCTCAACTCTCCTGAAGGAAAACGACTGGGAGAAGAAAAGAAACGCACTCATACAGGTAACACACACACACACACACACACACACACACACACACACACACACACACACACACACACACACACACACACACACACACACACACACAGGGGGTCAGATGTTGAGGAGTGTTTCCTGGTCTTCATTACAGGACTGTCGCAATACCCACAAGAAAGCCCGCAGGAAATGCACCAAGAAGCGCTGAGGATTGTGGGTAACCATGTGGTGGTGCTGAAAGGAACAGCAGTCATCTCAACATCAGCTTGCTGTTTCTATGTTCCTGCTTCCTTTGAGACTTCCGTTCATCCCCGGAACACGATTGGCCGGCCTTTCTCTCAACCGTTAACCCCTGGAATCCTAGAGCAGTACTTCCTGCATAACAGGAATTACATCAGCAGGTAGTGTGAGGCCACTTCCTGTACTGACTAGACATTAATTTCAGTGTGGTTTTATTTTATAGTATTATATAAGAGTCAGATAAGAGCCGACATCTTGTCTTCTCTCCGGCACTATTTTCTTAATGTCATTGTAAAGGCAATGTCTCGGGTACTGTCTTTCATGAACAGAACTTTGAGTACAGTCAGAAACCCTTTGGTTTCAGTCGGTCAGAACCATGGGTACAGTCAGAAACACTTTGTTTCAGTCAGTAATAATCATCAGTACAGAGAGAAACCCTTCCGTTTCTGTCTTTCATTAACAGAACTGTACAGTCAGAGTATAGCGGGGCATCAGCGACCAACTTGTGTATATATATGATGGTTGATGTGTACATACATGCAGCAGGATGGCCAATTATGAAGTACGAAATATTAACAGAGGGCATCGATAAGAACAGCTGATAGCCCTGTGTGCTGCTAGTGGAACAGCTTGCTTCTTATTTAAGCAGTTGAAACAGGAAACATGGATTAGGTTAGGATTAGTATCGTTCATGTTATGGACAATAAAAGCTTTGTATTAAATAAAGTCATTTAAAATAAACTTATTTGTTTTGCTTCTCATCTTGGATGACGGGAGGAAACCATGGGAATGGATTAAACCATAGGTAAAGCGGATCACTTCTCGAAACTAAAGATGCGTTTCTTCCTCTCGCCTCAGGGTGGCGGTGTTGAGCCGTTGAGATGGTCGAGGAAGGTCCGTCCTTCCCTGATTAAACGTTAAAAATACAAATTTGATAAACCGCAATTACATTTTATTATATCCTGACAGAACAAAAGCATCGTATTATAAATAATGTATTGCTCGGCAAACTATAAACAGGATTATAATCCCCATTATTATAACGGAACGACGGATAACTGACCGAAACAATATATACACAATATTCTGGAGATTATGTCATTGTTGTTTCAGGAAACTATCAAATATTCATTTTAACGCATAAATTCATCCCACTTTGTCTTCAAAAAATCGGTTTATCTATCTGTTATAAATCGATTATAAAAATACTCCATTTAGTAGCGATGTCGTGTCTTGTCAATAAAGTTTGGAGACGTTTGAATAAGTCAGCGGCTGATCGCACCACAACAAAGATGGCTGCAGAGGAGCTGGAACCCACAACCTCCTAGAGCAGGAGCCCACCTCAAACTATTCCAACGTTTAACAACAACGAAACGAACCCTAGCGGGTATTGGAAGGGTGACTAGAGGAGCTAGCGGAGGAGATCGAGGAGGTGTTGGGAGGAGATCAAGAAGATCGAGGAGGAGCAGGGTGGACATCGGAGAGGTGTCGGGAGGAGAACGAGGAGGAGCAGGGAGGAAATCGAGGTCAAGGAGGTGTTGGGAGGAGATCGAGGAGGTGCTGGACAGCAGACCGAGGAGGTGCTACTGGGAGGAGACCGAGGAGCAGATGGAGGCAGCCGGAGCGTCCGAGGAGCGGAGGAGGAGCGTCTGTGTCCTGGGCTCGGAGCTGGTGGAGAACTACACTGTAATATACATCGCTATAACATCCATCGCTATAACATCCTTGCTATCACATGCATTCATATGACAGCAGCGCATGCGCAGAGGAGACGCGGACGGGCTGTCTCTGGTGTCTCTTTGCTTTCTCTTTACTTTAAATGTGCTTACTAAGCTGTTATCTACTCGCCCTTATAAGGACACGGTGTCCCAGACGACAACGAGACACGTATCCCTTTCTGCAACAGCAGCCCATAATCATAAATATGACACATTATTAATAATTTCTTTGAATATATTAAAATTATGTATATTATCTCTGAGGCTGAAGAGCAACCGGTGACCGTAGTGTGTATGTCCAGGTGTACGTCATCCAGGTGACCGATGGGGCGCACCGGTGGACCGTCAAACACCGCTACAGCGACTTCCACGAGCTGCACGAGAAGGTACATAAATATACACTATATCCGCTCTATAATAATATAGCTCCATCTGCTATGTTGTATGGTGGATGAATAACAAACTAAAGATCATATTTATAGACGTATATATTAGTGGAACCACTTCCACCTAAACTAAAGATCACGGTTCCAGTGCCCTCTAGCGGTGGTACGATGGTATTTCCAGTTAGCGGCAGTAGGTTTACATGCACGGGGAAAGCCGGGTTATAACCCGGTTACCATGATAACCACCAGGACTGTTAGCCGTGTTAACATGTCAGTTAGGTGACCCGGTTACCATGGTAGCCAGGTCACCTTATTGACATGTTAACACAGAGACTGATGGCGTAACCCCCGTCCCGCCCAGAGGCTAACCAATGACTGTTGGCTCCCCTTAGCTTGGCAGCAGTATTATTTATGCATATGGCGTCTCTGTGTTGCAGCTGAGTGCTGATTGGCAGGTGGACAAGCAGCTCCTCCCCCCTAAGAAGATGCTGGGGAAGAACTCCCCGGGCCTGGTGGAGAGGAGGAGAAGGGAGCTGGAGGTCTACCTGCAGACGCTCTTCCTGCGCCTCCTCAGCTCCTCCACGCCGCCCCCCCTCGCCTCCTTCCTGCACTTTGACCTCTATGTAAGACGTCTGTCTGTCTGTCTGTCTGTCTGTCTGTCTGTCTGTCTGTCTGTGTGTGATGAAGGACAGCTACATGTTATGGGTCACAGTTCACAACGTCTACCAGGTACTTACCTCCTGTCTGTTTGTCTACCCGTCTGTCTGTCTGTCTGTCTGTCAGGAGAGGAGTGGGGTCGCAGCGGCGTTGGCTGAGGCGCTGTTTCACAGAGGTAAGCTTCCTGTTGACCTTTAACCTCCCGTCATAGTCATAGTCTCTCTACTTGTCTGACTACCTGTCTGTCTCTCTACTTGTCTGTCTACATGTCTCTCTCTGCCTGTCCGTCACGCTATCTGTCTACACTTCTCTCTACCTGTGTGCTAACTGTCGGCCTCCCTACCTGTCTCTCTACCTGTCTCTGTGCTAACTGTAAACCTCTCTACCTGTCTGTGTGCTAACTGTAAGCCTCTTTACCTGTCCCTCTACCTGTCCCTCTACCTGTCTGTGTGCTAACTGTAAGCCTCTTTACCTGTCCCTCTGCCTGTCTCTCTACCTGTCTCTGTGCTAACTGTAAACCTCTCTACCTGTCTGTGTGCTAACTGTAAACCTCTCTACCTGTCTGTGTGCTAACTGTAAGCCTCTTTACCTGTCCCTCTACCTGTCTCTCTACCTGTCTCTCTGCTAACTGTAAACCTCTACCTGTCTGTGTGCTAACTGTAAGCCTCTTTACCTGTCCCTCTACATGTCTGTGTGCTAATAGTCTGTCTCTCCACCTGTCTCTCTCCACCTGTCTGTGTCTCCAGGTGAGGACCTGCTGGCGGGGGGTCAGGTGTACTGTCTGCGTCCGCTCCAGCTGCACTCGGTCTGGGAGCAGCTGCACCTGTCCACCCCCAGCGGACCGGAGCTCCACACACACCTGGCCCACATCCTGGACTTCACCTGCAGACTGCGCTACCTCAAGGTACACACCTGGATCTACATCTATATAAAGATATATATCTGTGTCTGTCTATAGATTTATATACCTGCACATCTAAAACTAAATCTTACCTACAGCATCTTTAAATTTGTAGAAATAATAATATCAAGCTGATTTTTTTAATTTTGGTGTGGTGTGATTGGTCCAGATCCAGGGAACGCAGGGACCAATAGGAACCAGCAACATCCAGGAGAGCAGCCTGATCTTTGACCTGTCCATCTTCAAATCACTGCTGCATGCAGAGGTTAGTTTGACCTCTGGCCTGCTTACTCTATGACGAGTGATGTGTGATTGACGTGGTTCATTTGTTATTGACAGGGGATGTGTGATTGACAGTATTAACATGATTAACAGGTGATGTGTGATTGACAGTATAAACCTGACTGACAGGTGATGTGTGATTGACGATACTTACGTGACTGACAGATGATGTGCGATTGAGTTTTAGCGTGACTGACAGGTGATGTGTGATTGACAGTATTAACGTGACTTTCAGGTGATGTGTGATTGACAGTATTAACGTGACTGTCAGGTGATGTGTGATTGACAGGTGATGTGTGATTCACGATATAAGCGTGATTGACAGGTGATGCGTGATTGACGTGTGATGTATGATTGACATGTGTTGTGGGATTGACAGTATAAACATGATTGCCAGGTGATGTGTGTTGACAGCATCAGCGTGTGATTGAAAGGTGATTAGTGATTGACAGTACTACCGTGTGATTGACAGGTGATGTGTGATTGACAGTGTAACCGTGTGATTGACAGGTGAGTGAGTGCTCCTCCCAGCAGATCCAGGGTCTCCCCAGCCTCCGAAGGACCCTGGTCACCTGCAGCGTCCACCACACCACCCCCTCCATGATGGTACGGCCCGGGCGGGCTCACAGCGGGACGATGATGATGATGAGGATGATGATGTCATAGTTATGTCCTGTAACCTAGGGCTGGGCGATTAATCAAATTTTGACCGCGATTTCGATTTTAGCGTCCAACAATCACAAAACTAATATAATCGAGTTTTCGATTTTTATTTTTATTTATTTATTTTTTCATTAAATGTTTTATAGAAAGTGCAGAACAGCTGGATAAATATCGGTACGTTATTTTAGATTTGAATATTTTCTATTTTTTTCTACCATTTTATCTACTAGACATGTTGAATAAATGCATCGTGTTTTCAACCTCAAAAATAACCGTTTTAAATAATCGTGATTTAAATATTGACCAAAATAATCGTGATCATGATTTCCATAATCGAGCAGCCCTACTGTAACCAGATGATGTCACATGATGTGTCGTAGGCCATCCTGGCTCCGGAGGCCAGTGAGTTTCCCCAGTGGGAGGCGGAGTCAGCAGAAGGGGCGGGGCCTGGGTCGCACGTGACGGCCGTCATTCCCCTGTGGAGAAAACTGACCACCCTGGACCTGAGCCACAACACCATCACAGAGATAGACGCCTCCGTGGTGAGTACCTAACTACCACCCTACTAACTAACTAACACAACACCATCACAGAGAGAGACGCCTCCGTGGTGAGTACCTAACTACCACCCTACTAACTAACTAACACAACGCCATCACAGAGAGAGACGCCTCCGTGGTGAGTACCTAACTACCACCCTACTAACTAACTAACACAACACCATCACAGAGATAGACGCCTCCGTGGTGAGTACCTAACTACCACTAACTACCACCCTACTAGCTAACTAACTAACTAACACAACACCATCACAGAGATAGACGCCTCCGTGGTGAGTACCTAACTACCACTAATTACCACCCTACTAACTAACACAACCCCATCACAGAGATAGACGCCTCCGTGGTGAGTACCTAACTACCACTAACTACCACCCTACTAACTAACACAACACCATCACAGAGATAGAAGCCTATGTGGTCAGTACCTACCATAACTACAACTAACTACACTACCACCATACTAGCTACCATAACTACAACTAACTAAACCATTACCAGCCTAGTAACTACCATAACTATAACTAACTATACCACACTACGACACTGTGTATAACACTGTACACAACCCTGACTAGTTGAGCAGCCTTGGTGGTTCTGTTCCTGTGCTCTACAGAAACTGGTTCCAGAAGTGGAGTTCCTGGACTTGAGTCACAACCAGCTGCAGTCCGTAGACCACCTCCAGGTACCCGCTACTAAACCAGTTAATATAGCAGTGAAATCAGGTCAGTTATCAGATTTAACCAGTTAACATAGCAGTGAAATCAGGTCATTTACCAGATAAACCAGTTCATAGAGCAGTGAAATCAGGTCAGTTATCAGATTTAACCAGTTGACATAGCAGTGAAATCAGGTCATTTACCAGATAAATCAGTTAATATAGCAGATAAATCCGGTCATTTACCAGATAAACCAGTTAATATAGCAGATAAATCCGGTCATTTACCAGATAAACCAGTTAATATAGCAGATAAATCAGGTCATTTACCAGATAAACCAGTTAATATAGCAGATAAATCAGGTCATTTACCAGATAAACCAGTTAATATAGCAGATAAATCAGGTCATTTACCAGATAAATCAGTGAATATTAGTGAAATCAAGTCATTTACCAGATAAACCAGTGACTACACCAGTAACGGGTTGGTTTGTGTGTTTGTTTCCAGCACCTGTACAACCTGATCCACCTGGACCTGTCCTACAACGCCCTGGAGGTCCTCCAGTCGGCCCACACCCGTCTGGGGAACATCCAGACCCTCAACCTGGCCGGCAACCGCCTGGAGACGCTTTCTGGCCTCAACAAGCTGTACTCCCTGGTCAACCTGGACCTCAGCCACAACCTGATAGCACAGGTTAGCATGCTAACACTGCTAAAGCTACTCCCTGGTCAACCTGGACCTCAGTCACAACCTGATAGCACAGGTTAGCATGCTAACGCTAGCCCCTGGTCTACCTGGACCTCAGCCACAACCTGATAGCACAGGTTAGCATGCTAACACTGCTAAAGCTACTCCCTGGTCAACCTGGACCTCAGCCACAACCTGACAGCACAGGTTAGCATCCTAACGCTACCCCCTGGTCAACCTGGACCTCAGCCACAACCTGATAGCACAGGTTAGCATGCTAAAGCTACTACCTGGACAACCACATGCATGGCTTCAACAGGCTAGCACAGGGTACGGAACGCCAAGATATTAATACCGAAAGTGGAATAAGCAACAGGCGCTGCTGTGCAGTCGTCATTAAGGAATCACCCATTGTGCAAAACTGTATTTTTAAGAGTGTGTGTGTGTGTGTGTGTGTGTGTGTGTGTGTGTGTGTGTGTGTGTGTGTGTGTGTGTGTAGCTGCAGGAGGTGCGCAGCGTAGCGGGCCTGCCGTGTCTGGAGAGGCTGTCGCTGACCCACAACCCCCTCTGCTGCTCCCCGGACTACCGCACCCGGACCCTCGCTCTGTTCTGGGACCGCGCCGCAGAGGTACAGCCCTCCCTCCTCACTCCCTACCTCCTCACCCCCTCCCTCCTCACCCCCTACACCCTCACTCTCTACCTCCTCACTCCCTCCCTCCTCACTCCTACCTCCTCACTCCTACCTCCTCACCCTCTACCTCCTTACTCCCTACCTCCTCACTCCCTACCTCCTCACTCCCTACCTCCTCACCCCCTACCTCCTCACTCCCTACCTCCTCACCCCCTACCTCCTCACCCCCTACCTCCTCACTCCCTACCTCCTCACTCCCTACCTCCTCACTCCCTACATCCTCACACCCTACCTCCTCACTCCTACCTCCTCACCCTCTACCTCCTCACTCCCTACCTCCTCACTCCCTACCTCCTCACTCCCTACCTCCTCACTCCCTACCTCCTCACCCCCTACCTCCTCACTCCCTACCTCCTCACCCCCTACCTCCTCACCCCCTACCTCCTCACTCCCTACCTCCTCACTCCCTACCTCCTCACCCCCTACCTCCTCACTCCCTACCTCCTCACCCCCTACCTCCTCACCCCCTACCTCCTCACTCCCTACCTCCTCACTCCCTACCTCCTCACTCCCTACATCCTCACACCCTACCTCCTCACTCCTACCTCCTCACCCTCTACCTCCTCACTCCCTACCTCCTCACTCCCTACCTCCTCACTCCCTACCTCCTCACTCCCTACCTCCTCACCCCCTACCTCCTCACTCCCTACCTCCTCACCCCCTACCTCCTCACCCCCTACCTCCTCACCCCCTACCTCCTCACTCCCTACCTCCTCACTCCCTACATCCTCACACCCTACCTCCTCACACCCTACATCCTCACTCCCTACCTCCTCACTCCCTACCTCCTCACTCCCTACATCCTCACTCCTTACCTCCTCACCCCCTACCTCCTCACTCCTACCTCCTCATCCCCTACCTCCTCACTCCCTACATCCTCACTCCCTACCTCCTCACCCCCTACCTCCTCACTCCCTACATCCTCACTCCCTACATCCTCACTCCATACCTACTCATACACTACCTCCTCACTCCCTACCTCCTCACTCCCTACCTCCTCATTCCCTACCTCCTTACACTGTTTACCCTACCTCCTTACTCCCTACCTCCTTACTCCCTACCTCCTCACTCCCTACATCCTCACACTCTACCTCCTCATTCCCTACCTCCTTACACTCTATACCCTACCTCCTCACGCCCTACCTCCTCACGCCCTACCTCCTCACGCCCTACTTCCTCACTCCTTACCTCCTCACTCCCTACCTCCTCACTCCTTACCTCCTTACACTGTATTCCCTACCTCCTCACTCCCTAACTCCTCACTCTCTACCCCCTCACTCACTACCTCCTCACTCCCTACCTCCTCACTCCCTACCTCCTAATACATTACCTCCTCATACCCTACCTCCTCACACCCTACCTTCTTAATCCCTACCTCCTCACCCCCGACCTCCTCACTCCCTACTTCCTTCCTCCTCACACCCTGCCTCCTTCCTCCTTACACTCTACCTCCTCACTCCCTACCTCCTCATATTCTACCTCCTACCCCCTCACACCCTACCTCCTTCCTCCTCACACCCTACCTCCACACACCCTACCTTCTTAATCCCTACCTCCTCACCCCCTGCCTCCTTCCTCCTTACACTCTACCTCCTCACTCCCTACCTCCTCATATTCTACCTCCCACCCTATAACCTACCCCCTCACACCCTACCTCCTTCCTCCTCACACCCCACCTCCTTCCTCCTCACACCCCACCTCCTTCCTCCTCACACCTCCTCTACCCTCTTTCTCCCTTCCCTCCTTCCCTGTTGTTAAGTTGCTCCCCACCTGTGTTCAGGTGTGTCTGGACGGCGCGGCCCCCTCGCAGCAGGAGGTGGACACGGTGGAGGTGCTGAAGGCCATCCAGAAGGCCAAGGAAACCAAAGACAAACTAAAGACAAGCGGCGGAGACAAGAGGGTAGGTCGCCCTCAGGCGCCGCCTCCTCCTCCTCCTCCTGCTGCTGCGCCTACCCCTCTCTCACCTCTGCTCCTCCTCCTCCTCAGGTGGCGGAGGAGCCCAGCCTGTCTCCTTTATCTGCTGCTCCTCCAGCCGTCTCCTCCTCCCCCTCTTCTCCTCCCTCTCTCCAGAAGGCCTACTGCTCTAGCCAAGGTAACGATGTATGTACCTCTTCCTACGGCTCACAGTACTCTTCATATGGCTCACAGTACTCTTCTTAAGGCTAACAGTACCCTTCTTAAGGCTTACAGTACTCTTCTTAAGGCTAACAGTACTCTTCTTATTATGGCTAACAGTACTCTTCTTATGGCTAACCGTACTCTTCTTAAGGCTTACAGTACCCTTCTTAAGGCTTACAGTACTCTTCTTAAGGCTAACAGTACTCTTCTTATGGCTAACAGTACTCTTCTTATTATGGCTAACAGTACTCTTCTTATGGCTAACCGTACTCTTCTTAAGGCTTACAGTACCCTTCTTAAGTCTTACAGTACTCTTCTTAAGGCTTACAGTACTCTTCTTATTGCTAACAGTACTCTTCCTACCACACTGTTCCTACGGCTAACAGTACTCTTCTTATGGCTAACCGAACTCTTCTTAAGGCTTACAGTACCCTTCTTAAGGCTTACAGTACTCTTCTTAAGGCTAACAGTACTCTTCTTATTATGGCTAACAGTACTCTTCTTATGGCTAACCGTACTCTTCTTAAGGCTTACAGTACCCTTCTTAAGGCTTACAGTACTCTTCTTAAGGCTAACAGTACTCTTCTTATGGCTAACAGTACTCTTCTTATTATGGCTAACAGTACTCTTCTTATGGCTAACCGTACTCTTCTTAAGGCTTACAGTACCCTTCTTAAGTCTTACAGTACTCTTCTTAAGGCTAACAGTACTCTTCTTATTGCTAACAGTACTCTTCCTACCACACTGTTCCTACGGCTAACAGTACTCTTCTTATGGCTAACCGAACTCTTCTTAAGGCTTACAGTACCCTTCTTAAGGCTTACAGTACTCTTCTTAAGGCTAACAGTACTCTTCTTATTATGGCTAACAGTACTCTTCTTATGGCTAACCGTACTCTTCTTAAGGCTTACAGTACCCTTCTTAAGGCTTACAGTACTCTTCTTAAGGCTAACAGTACTCTTCTTATTATGGCTAACAGTACTCTTCTTATGGCTAACCGTACTCTTCTTAAGGCTTACAGTACCCTTCTTAAGGCTTACAGTACTCTTCTTAAGGCTAACAGTACTCTTCTTATTGCTAACAGTACTCTTCCTACCACACTGTTCCTACGGCTAACAGTACTCTTCTTATGGCTAACAGTACTCTTCTTATGGCTAACCGAACTCTTCTTAAGGCTTACAGTACCCTTCTTAAGGCTTACAGTACTCTTCTTAAGGCTAACAGTACTCTTCTTATTATGGCTAACAGTACTCTTCTTATGGCTAACCGTACTCTTCTTAAGGCTTACAGTACCCTTCTTAAGGCTTACAGTACTCTTCTTAAGGCTAACAGTACTCTTCTTATTATGGCTAACAGTACTCTTCTTATGGCTAACCGTACTCTTCTTAAGGCTTACAGTACCCTTCTTAAGGCTTACAGTACTCTTCTTAAGGCTAACAGTACTCTTCTTATTGCTAACAGTACTCTTCCTACCACACTGTTCCTACGGCTAACAGTACTCTTCTTATGGCTAACAGTACTCTTCTTATGGCTAACCGAACTCTTCTTAAGGCTTACAGTACCCTTCTTAAGGCTTACAGTACTCTTCTTAAGGCTAACAGTACTCTTCTTAAGTCTAAAAGTACCCTTCTTAAGGCTAACAGTACTCTTCTTATGGCTAACAGTACTCTTCTTATTATGGCTAACAGTACCCTTCTTATGGCTAACAGTACTCTTCTTATTATGGCTAACAGTACCCTTCTTATGGCTAACAGTACTCTTCTTAAGGCTTACAGTACTCTTCTTAAGTCTAAAAGTACCCTTCTTAAGGCTAACAGTACTCTTCTTATGGCTAACAGTACTCTTCTTAAGGCTTACAGTACTCTTCTTATGGCTAACAGTACTCTTCTTATTATGGCTAACAGTACTCTTCTTATGGCTAACCGAACTCTTCTTAAGGCTTACAGTACTCTTCTTATTATGGCTAACAGTACTCTTCTTATTATGGCTAACAGTACTCTTCTTAAGGCTTACAGTACCCTTCTTAAGGCTTACAGTACTCTTCTTAAGGCTAACAGTACTCTTCTTATGGCTAACAGTACTCTTCTTATGGCTAACAGTACTCTTCCTACCACACTGTTCCTACGGCTAACAGTACTCTTCTTAAGGCTTACAGTACTCTTCTTAAGTCTAAAAGTACCCTTCTTAAGGCTAACAGTACTCTTCTTATGGCTAACAGTACTCTTCTTAAGGCTTACAGTTCTCTTCTTAAGTCTAAAAGTACCCTTCTTAAGGCTAACAGTACTCTTGTTAAGGCTAACAGTACTCTTGTTAAGGCTAACAGTACTCTTCGTATGGCTAACAGTACTCTTGTTAAGGCTAACAGTACTCTTCATATGGCTAACAGTACTCTTCTTATTATGGCTAACAGTACTCTTCGTATGGCTAACAGTACTCTTGTTAAGGCTAACAGTACTCTTCATATGGCTAACAGTACTCTTCTTATTATGGCTAACAGTACTCTTCTTAAGGCTTACAGTACACTTCTTAAGGCTAACAGTACTCTTCTTAAGGCTAACAGTACCCTTCTTATGGCTAACAGTACTCTTCTTAAGGCTAACAGTACTCTTCTTAAGGCTAACAGTACTCTTCTTAAGGCTAACAGTACACTTCTTAAGGCTAACAGTACTCTTCTTAAGGCTTACAGTACTCTTCTTAGCACACTGTTCTTGTGACTGAGTAAGCTTCAGCTTTGTGTGTCGATGAGCTGATGATGATGAAATGTATTGCTGCATCACACTACATGACATGGCTGTCGAATCATTTGGCAGTTCTGCGTGATGAAAGAACCACAGCCAGTGCCGCAAAGACACAGTTGCTTCATGTTTCCTGTTTAGAAGTGAGGAGCAGAGAAGAAGAGGTGGTTTGCCCGCGCCTCGTCTGCCCCGATGCCTCCTCCCTCCTCCCCTCACAGGTGGGTGACGCAAGCTGTTAGATGTTAGCGGTTAGCGGTTAATGGTTAGCATGGCTTTCATACCTTGGGGTTCTGATGTGGTTCATGCGTACATGGCTGGCACACCGTGCCCACTAACAGTCCGTAGACTTCGCTTGTTATAGTCCAGCCGTACATTTCCTCAGCCTTTTAATTCAATCCATCAATCTCATGCTGGTTGGCTCTCCTTCCACCCAGACCCCGCCCTCTGCTGTCTGTCCGTCTCCCCTCGCGTCCAATCCCACGGCTCCGTACTGCAGTCCTGGAGGCGGAGCTACAGATGCAGCCAGGTGGGGGACGTTGATAGTACACCTGTCGTGTGTGTGTGTGTGTGTGTGTGTGTGTGTGTGTGTGTGTGTGTGTGTAATAATAATAATAATAATAATAATAATGGTGTTTACTGTTCCTCCTCTCTGACAGAAGTCCTCAACCCGAAGACCCCTCCAGTAGCTCCTCCCTCTCCCCCCTCCTCTTCTCCCTCCCCTCCCCTCTCCTCTGCGTCTCCTCCCCCCTCCTCTCCCTCTCCTCCAACAAAGACTTTATTACCCAGCTGTCCCTCTGCCTGGCCTTGCCCTTGGGCCGGCAGGAGGAGGTGCAGCAGGAGGAGGTGCAGGAGGAGGAGGTGCAGGAGGAGGTGCAGGGGGAGCTGACATCTGAGCACAGAGATGTTGTGTTGCCTCCTGCTGGGTGCCCCAGGTAACCAATCAGAAACAGTCTTACTAGAGTGGACTAGTTAACGAGTGAAGTCTTGCCAGACTTCACTCGTTAACTAGTCGGGTGAAGTTTAATAGTCGTGTGTGGTTAGCTTGACGTAACGAGCTCCCTAGACTGGTTAGGTCTACTAACGTAGTTAAGTAAGTTAAACTAGTTAACTGCATGTCACTCACAGTCCACTGAAGTTTAATATAAGGTAAGTTAGTTTGGGACCAGGTCTAGTTAAACCAATTCTAGTCAGACCAGGTCTAGTTAAACCAGGTCTAGTTAGACTAGCTCTGGTTGGACCAGGTTAGTAGCGGGAACTCCTGCCTGAGGAACCCTCCTGATTGGATGAGGTGTTCTCCTCCTTGAGGAAGGCTCCTGATTGGATGAGGTGTTCTCCTGCCTGAGGAACCCTCCTGATTGGATGAGGTGTTCTCCTCCTTGAGGAAGGCTCCTGATGGAAGAGGTCTTCTCCTCCTTGAGGAAGGCTCCTGATTGGAAGAGGTCTTCTCCTCCTTGAGGAAGGCCCCTGATTGGATGAGGTGTTCTCCTCCTCGAGGAAGGCTCCTGATTGGATGAGCTGTTCTCCTCCCAGGTCCAGCCCCTGCTCCAGGGACGGGTACTTTGAGATGGGTCTGGGGGAGTCCTGCTCCCCCCTGAGCCCCGTGGAGCTGCAGCCCAGAGCCAGGGACGTGAGGTGGTGCTTCTGGGTGGAGGTGGAGGAGGAGGAGAAGGAGGAGAAGGGGAAGAAGAAGGAGGAGGAGGAGAAGGAGATGAACGAGGAGAAGGAAGAGGAGGTGAAGGAGGAGGAGGAGCGGAAGGAGCTGCAGCAGAAGGTGGGGTGCCTGGTGTTCACTGACCAGCACCTGGGTCTCTTCTCCTTGTCAGCTGACAGCCCCTGGACCAATCACAACGCAGGTACAAACACGGTCCAACGTGGCCGGGCACGTCACCATGGAAACCCAGCAGGAAGTCACCGCGTCTCTCTCTCCTCGTTCCAGACCAGGAGGTGCATCCCGGCGTGGAGGAGTTGGTGTCCGGTCTGCAGAAGGAGTTCCTGCTGCCCTACGAGGAGGTGGTGTTCTCCTCCCTGCTCCCGGAGCCCTGGGTCTCCCTGGGGGTCCGCTCCAGACCGACCCAGCTCTGGTTCATCTGCCCCGCCCCCCAGGACACGCCCCTCTCAGCCCTGATCCAGGCCAAGGTAGACCCAGACCCAACCCAGCCGTAAACCTGGTCCTCCTATAGCCCTAAAGGAGCTGTGTGTGTGTGTGTGTGTGTGTGTGTGTGTGTGTGTGTGTGTGTGTGTGTGTGTGTGTGTGTGTGAGAGATCAAGTGCATGGATTGCAGGGTGTGTTTATTCATATGAATGTGTGTGCGTGTGTTTTTGGGTCGTTTGGTGTGTGTTTTCCTTTTAGTGTGTGTGACATTTTTGTGTTTGACCGGGGTTTGTGTTCATATTTGTGTGTGTGGGGGGTTGGTGTGTGTGTGTGTGTGTGTGTGTGTGTGTGTGTGTGTGTGTGTGTGTGTGTGTGTGTTTGTGTGTGTTTATTAGGGATGTGCATTTCTGGCACATACTTCTCAGCGATCGTTGCCCATCCCTAGTGCTTATGGTTTGGATTCTAAAGTGATCTCTGTGCCCTACAGCTTCCTGTCAGCCCTGAGGTGCCGCCACACACTACCCAGAATCCTCAGCTGCTGTGGTCGCTCCTCAGCCCCTGGGAGCAGCAGGAGGTGCGCGGAGGAGGATACCTCGCCCACCTGCTCCTCCCTGCCTCTGGCTCCTCCCCCTGCCCCGCCCCCCTCCTGACAGACATCCTGAACCAGGAAGAGGCTTCATCCAGGACCCCCGCCCTCCTCTTCCTCACCCCCCGACACCTGTGTGTGGTGAAGGTGAACTTCAGCGCTCTGGCTGCCCAGACGAGGAGCAGCACCTCCTCCTCCTCCTCCTCCTCCTCCTGGAGCAGGGTGACCCGGGTGCCTCTGGGCGCCGTGGTCCTCCTGCCTCGACACCGCCCGGACGGACCCCGACACAAACACAGGTCCCTCCAGAGGATGACTGGTGCACGGCTGGTGGGCGGGGCCGCGGGCCCGTCGGCTGGGTAGTGACTGGTTGGTTGGTTGACTGGTTGATTGGTTGAGTGGTTGACTGGTTGGTCGACTGTTGAGAGGTTGACTGGTTGGTTGATTGGGTGGTTCGTTAAGTGGTTTGACTGGTTGGTTGACTGTGGACTTGTTGGTCAACTGGTTGAGTAGTGGACTGGTTGGTTGAGTGGTTGACTGGTTTGTTGACAGGTGACTGAGTGGTGGCTGGTGGGTTGACTTGGTTGACTGGCTGGTTATTGTTAAGCTGTAACCAGTGTACCCACTGTGTGCTTCAGGGCTGGCCATGTGGTGGAGGTGGTGCTGGGCGGCTGGAGGCTGGGCATGGTGTTCCCTCTAGCCCAAGACAGGCTCTCCTTCCTTGGGGAGCTGGGAGCCAGGACAGCCTCTCTGGAGGGTCTGAGGACCCTGGCTCTGGTCAGACCCACCGCACCGCAGCCAGGTACCAGTAATACACAATACTACACTACACTACACAATACTACACTGCACGACACTACACAATACTACACTATACTACAGAATGCTACACTATACTATGCTAGACAATAATACACTATATTATACTAAAAAATAATACACTTTACTATACTAGACAATACTACACTATACTACAGAATGCGACACTATACTACACAATGTTACACTATACTATACTACATAATGCTACACTATACTTTACTACAGAAAACTATACTATACTATGCTACAACTACATTATACTAAAGAATGCTACACTGTACTATGCTACAACTACATTATACTAAAGAATACTACACTGTGCTATGCTACAACTACACTACTAAAGAATACTACACTATACTATGCTGCAACTACACTAAAGAATACTATACTATGCTACCACTACACTATACTAAAGAATACTACACTATACTATGCTGCACCTAAACTATACTACAGAAAACTTAACTCCTGGTTCTCTGTCCAGACGCTGCCCAGACCGCTGAGGACCGTCACAGGTGAGCCCCCCCACCCCCCAGACTGGGCCCGTATGGAGATGTACCGAATAGATCTGGGTGATGACTTATCGCATCCTCTCTTGAAAACAAGCCGCCATCTTACATAACTGAGCCCCTCCCCCCCCCCGGCCAGCTCTGAGCTCCAGAGGCTGACGGAGGAGAACCAGCCCCCAGCCCACCTGCTCGCCAGTCTCTCCCCAGGACAGGCGCTCCTGGCTGGGCTTCCTGGCGCGGCGCTGCAGGCGCTCTTCAAGAGCTCCATAGCTCAGGTGGGTTTCCATAGCAACACCTCGGATCGTTTGATCAAATCTGCTGTACATTAATATAGATGTAGAAATCGATATGTATATAGATATTTATATATAGATGCATAGATATATATGTATATGTAGATATTGATATTTATGGATGTATATAGATCGCCAAGCTCTATTCCAGGATATTGAATGTATATCCCAGCCAATACATTATTTGTTTGTGTGTATTTACAGTGGGAAGGTGAGGAGGTGAGACAGGTTTTATGGCTGTCTGTTATCTTCTACATATCTCCGGAGACTGAGGTCACTTCCTGTCTGCTGCTGTCCAACAAAGCCATCTACTTCCTTTTGGAAGACTCCGCCTCCTCGCTTAGCCTTTCGTCTGGTGAGATGCAGCTCTCCTATTGGTCTAAACCACACATGTTTGATCACATGATCACAGGTGTATTCTTAAAAGTTCGGGAATAAAATGTCGGCCTCTCTGTCTCCTCTCTACGTGTCTGTCTCTCTCTCTCTGCCTGCCCGTCTCTCTCTCTCTTTAGAATGGGAAATAGTGGACCAGAGAGACCAGGAGCTGTGTCTGTGTGTCTGTCTGTCCATCAGCCTGTCTGACCTGCTTTCCGTCAACGTGGGACTGTTCGACCAGTACTTCCGCCTCATAGGTCAGCATGTTCAGAAAAATCCATGCACAAGTTTCATTCAAACGCTTGTTTGAATGCACCGATCAACAAAAACACAACTCTGCCAAAATGGCCGCAGTGATGCAACTAGAAGGCCTTAGATATAATTAGACAGATTCAAGTGTGTCCAAAGTGTGTGTGTGTGTGTGTGTGTGTGTGTGTGTGTGTGTGTCGTGCGACAATATCACTGCATCATCATTTGTATCACAATCTGACTCATATCCCTAACCCTAACTACCTGTGTGTGTGTGTGTGTGTTTTTTGTGTTTGTGTGTGTGTATGTATCTCTGATGTGTTTGTGTGTGTGTGTGTGTGTGTGTGTGTGTAGGAGGCAGTGCGGGCCAGGTGGTGTGTTGTGTGAGCAGGGACAGCTACGGGACGTCCTGCTTCCTGAAGGAGCTGATGTCAGCCCTCAGCCTGGACCAGACCCGGCCGGACCCGGAGCCAGCGGAGCAGGACTTCTACACCCAGTTCACCAGCACCACCTCAGGTACACCACCCAGTTCACCAGCACCACCTCAGGTACACCACCCAGTTCACCAGCACCACCTCAGGTACACCACCCAGTTCACCAGCACCACCTCAGGTACACCATCCAGTTCACCAGCACCACCCAGTTCACCAGCACCACCTCAGGTACACCACCCAGTTCACCAGCACCACCTCAGGTACACCACCCAGTTCACCAGCACCACCTCAGGTACACCACCCAGTTCACCAGCACCACCTCAGGTACACCACCCAGTTCACCATCACCACTTAGTTCACCAGCACCACCCAGTCCACCAGCACCACCTCAGGTACACCACCCAGTTCACCAGCACCACCCAGTTCACCAGCCCCGTTCTGGATCCGGATGAGCAGGGTTAGTTTTCCTGGTTAGTTTCCTGGCGATCCGGACCGTAGTTGGTAGCAGCAGTAGCTTGGACGACGGACCAAGACACACACCGGGACCCTGGTGGAGACGATCCGTGGTTCCTTCAAAACAGACATATGTTTGTTGCCTGAAAGCCCCCTCAGACCAGACTGGACTGTGTCTCCCCCTGCAGGTAAAATGCAGAACTACGAGCTGGTCCACAGTAGCAGGGTGAGGTTCATTTACCCCAACGAGGACGAGATGGGAGACCTGACCTTCATAGTAGCCGACCGCAAGAGCCCCGCCTCCTCCTTCAACATCCTGCTCTACCTGCTGGTGTTCCAGGTCCGGCTTCCAGCTAACTCTGACAAACTTCCTGTTAACTCTCAAACACTTCCTGTTACCTCTGAAACACTTCCTGTTACCGCTGATACACTTCCTGTTAACTCTCACACACTTCCTGCTAACTCTGATACACTTCCTGTAAACTGACACACTTGCTGTTTACTCTGACATACTTCCTGTTTACTTGGATCATTTTTTCTTCTGTACAGGTCCAGGTTTCAGATCTTCCAGAAAGATCAGGCCACGCCTATCAAGACCATGGCTCCACCCCCGCGCCGTGGCTCCACCCCCGGACTCTGGTTCTGACCGCCTCCCACATCTTCCTATTGGACGAGGACTATGTCAGTTATCCCCTGCCTGACTTCGCCAAGGAACCGCCCTGCAGGTCAGACCATGACTGGCTCTCTAACGCCAGCAACCAATCACATAAAAGATTAGAAAACAACAACAATATTTATAATATATTTATACTTGGTAAACCTTTATTTTACAAGGCAAGTAATATATAAATAATATAATAATATTGTCCATCCCAGAGCACTAAAGTATTTGGTAATATTTATTATAATATTTCTAATATAGAATATAGTAATATATTTCTAATGTTGAATAATGATAATATTATATATTACTGTCCACCAGGGAGCGCTACCAGGTGTTATATAAGATGAATATTTAATATAATAATAATAATGTTTAATATAATGATGTTTAATATATATTACTGTCCACCAGGGAGCGCTACCAGGTGTTATATAATATGAATATTTAACATAATAATAATAATAATAATAATAATGTTTAATATAATATTTAATATATATTACCGTCCACCAGGGAGCGCTACCAGGTGTTATATAATATGAATATTTAACATAATAATAATAATAATGTTTAATATAATATTTAATATATATTACTGTCCACCAGGGAGCCCTACCAGGTGTTATATAATATGAATATTTAATATAATAATAATAATAATAATAATAATGTTTAATATAATATTTAATATATATTACCGTCCACCAGGGAGCGCTACCAGGTGTTATATAAGATGAATATTTAATATAATAATAATAATAATAATAATAATAATAATAATAATAATAATGTTTAATATAATATTTAATATATATTACCGTCCACCAGGGAGCGCTACCAGGTGTTATATAAGATGAATATTTAATATAATAATAATAATAATGTTTAATATAATATTTAATATATATTACCGTCCACCAGGGAGCGCTACCAGGTGTTATATAAGATGAATATTTAATATAATAATAATAATAATGTTTAATATAATATTTAATATATATTACCGTCCACCAGGGAGCGCTACCAGGTGCGCGAGGCCCGCAGGATCCGGGACGTGGAGCGGGTGTTGCTGGGGTACCAGACGTACCCCCAGGCCCTGACCCTGGTCCTGGACGAGCTGCCGGGCCCCGACCTGCTGCCCCCCCTCCACGTGGACCACTTCAGCCGGGGGGAGGGGCCTAGCCCCGGGGGCGGGGCCGGGGGCGGGGCCGGGGGCGGGGCCGGGGCCCAGGAGGTCACATGGTGTATCTTCGTGCCGGCGGCCGACAGCCGGGAGCGACTGGTGGCGCTGCTGGCCCGTCAGTGGGAGGCGCTGTGCAGCCGCGAGCTGCCGCTGGAGCTCACCGGCTGATTGGCTCCCCAGGATTTTACTGGCTGATGATTGGCTCACAGGATTTTACTGGCTGCTCATTGGTTCACCAGGATTCTACTGACTGCGCATTGGTTCACCAGGATTCTACCGGCTGTTCATTGGTTCACCAGGATTCTACTGGCTGTTCATTGGTTCACCAGGATTCTACTGGCTGCCCATTGGTTCACCAGGATTTTACTGGCTGCTAACTGGCTGTGAGGCTGTGTCTCAACCTCGATTGGCTGTGTCGAGCTGTGGCGGTGACCTTAAACAATGGATCGACGATGAAGACGGACCTGATTGACAGCTGCACGAGCCAACAGAATCTGCAGAAGACAGATAGACGGACTGTGGTTTTAACTTGGACTTATTCTGAAATTTAACCAGTGTGTGTTAAATTTCGTGTGTGTGTGTGCAACTTTCATAAAATAATGGTATTTAGGGATGTTCCTGTGGATACAAAATAATTTGTTATAATTAATATTATTGTTTGCAATGTGGATCTCCAGCCCAACAATGGTTTTTTAAATATTTTATAATAAATTATCAGTTTACTCGTGCTGGTGTCTTTGGTATTTTATTCAGTGTCTATTAAGCCGGCATTTTCTGATGTTAAGGGTTTAACTTTATTCAATTAGACTTGAACTGGTCAGCTCCCAGTATAACCAGCAGAAGACACTCAGTACTGGTTATACTGCCAGTACAACCATTAGTGAGTGTCTTGCATCCAGTCTAACCTGGCACACCAATACAACCAGTATACCCAGTATCAACCAGTATATTGTGCGGTGTGGGTCTCTGTTTGAACGTATATCTGCTCAAACCAGTTGCACCAACCAGCATAAACCAGTCCGACCTAGAACCTGTTTATCGTGGGGGTCTGACACGTATAAGCAGAATAACCAGTGCAAAACAGTCTAAACCAGAAGAAATTGTATAAATCGGTCAACAAGTAGAACGACAACGTCTTACCAGTTTTAACCAGTCTTGCATCAGTTTCAACCAGTCTTCCCAGTAAAACCAGTATAATGCGTGGTCTGCGTTTCTCTGAATTTTTCCACTGCCAGCAGAACACATTGCTGCTCTTTCTCCAAAACAGGAAGCCATTTCCTGTTTGATTCCTGTTTACCCTGCAAGACTTCCTGTCCTGGGAGATTGAACAGACAAACGGAGTGGGTTGTCAGCAAAACCGCTCTGACCTCCCATTGGATCTCTCCTGGCCTGGTCAGCCAATTGGAGACTGTTTCCCCCTCGATCTGCTGTGTCAGCCTGGGATCGTCCAGAGATAGAGAGGGCAATAGCAAGGCACTAACACTCCAGGGTTAAAGGTTCTAATCCCTGTGTATCTCAGTATAGAGCAAGGCACTAACACTCCAGGGTTAAAGGTTCTAATCCCTGTGTATCTCAGTATAGAGCAAGGCACTAACACTCCAGGGGTTATCTTAAGTTATCCTTTATTGTCCCTTTTTGGGGACGATTCTTTCTCTGCTTTTCACCCATCCGGAAGCCGGTGAACACATGCACACCGGCACACCCGGAGCAGTGGGCAGTCACAGTGCAGCGCAGGTGGGGGTTTCAGATGCCTTGCCCGAAAGCACCACATCTGTGGATGACGACATAGGAGGGTGCTGCACAACTACTCCCCCCCCCCCCGTCCAGATTTTTTGTGTACCGGTCGGGATGCGACCATCCACCCTCCGGTTGCAGGTCCAACTCCTTAACCAGTAGGTTAACCTCTGCTCAAGGTTCTAATGCCTGTGTTGCTCAGTAGGTGCAAGGCACTGGGCCCAATGATCCTAACCAATCATTTTCACACTGGGCCTCAGATTCACAGCCAATCGAAAGACTCTTTTATCCAAAGTTCCTTTCTGGGGTTGGAGGCTCCGTTCCCCGGCCTTGGAACCAAACTAATCTGCAAACTCGTGTTGAGATTAGTTGTTTTCAGTTAAGCGTGACGTCCCCTCCTCCTTCCCTCAGGCCTTGTCTAGAGAGAGAGAGAGCGGATGAGAGAGGTAGCAGAGAGAGAGAGGGTGAGAGAGAGGGAGGGAGAGAGAGGAGGTGAGACAGGAGAAAAGAGATTGAAAGATAGTGGTCAACTGAACGGGCATATCCGTTCAATCGCAGGCCTGCCATTCCAAAAGATAAACCACACCCTTCCTTCCTGGCAGGAGAAGAATCCACAGTCTTGGAAAACTGTTGATCACTCATTCTCTCTGTCTCTCCCCCACTCTTTCTCTCTCTCTCTTTTCCTTTATGTCTCTCATACCTCTCTCTCTGTGTCTCCCCCACTCTCCCTCTCTACTCCTTTACCTCCCTCATACTCCTCTCGCTCTCTCTCTCTCTCTCTCTCTTTATCACTCCGTCTCTCTGTCTCTCTCTTTTCCTTTATGTCTCTCATACCTCTCTCTCTCTGTCTCCCCCACTCTCCCTCTCTACTCCTTTACCTCCCTCATACTCCTCTCGCTCTCTCTCTCTCTCTCTCTCTCTTTATCACTCCGTCTCTCTGTCTCTCTCTTTTCCTTTATGTCTCTCATACCTCTCTCTCTCTGTCTCCCCCACTCTCCCTCTCTACTCCTTTACCTCCCTCATACTCCTCTCGCTCTCTCTCTCTCTCTCTCTTTATCACTCTGTCTCTCTGTCTCTCTCTTTGACTTTTTGACGACCTTGCGAGAGGCAGAGTTGTAGCAAGACTCTGTCTGTCTGTCTGTCTGTCTGTCTGTCTGTCTGTCTGTCTGTCTTTCTGTCTTTCTTTAAAGGGAGGTGCTCGAGGAGGTACTAGAGGAGAGGAGGTGCTGCTCGTGGAGGCGCAAATGGAAAGAGGAGGTGCTAGGGGAGGTGTTAGAGGAGAGGGGAGGTGCTGAAGGAGGTGCTTATAGAGAGGGGAGGTGCTAAAGGAGGTGCTAATGGAGAGGGGAGGTGCTAAAGGAGGTGCTAATGGAGAGGGGAGTTGCTGAAGGAGGTGCTAATGGAGAGGGGAGGTGCTGAAGGAGGTGCTAATGGAGAGGGGAGGTGTGTGTGTTCAGTCGTACCAGTCTCAGAAGAGGAGAGGGGAGGTGCTGAAGGAGAGGGGAGGTGCTGAAGGAGAGGGGAGGTGCTAAGGCAGAGGGGAGGTGCTGAAGGAGGTGCAAAGGCAGAGGGGAGGTGCTGAAGGCAGAGGGAGGTGTGTGTTCAGTCGTACCAGTCTCAGAAGAGGAGAGGGGAGGTGCTGAAGGAGAGGGGAGGTGCTGAAGGAGAGGGGAGGTGCTGAAGGCAGAGGGAGGTGTGTGTGTTCAGTCGTTCCCGTCTCAGAAGAGGAGAGGGGAGGTGCTGAAGGAGGTGCTTCCTGGACTGGTCTGCTGTCGTCTGGTTAGTTTTTATATACAGTATGCATCGTATACATAGTATGTAGTATTATATAATAAAAGTATATACAATACCTTTATATAGTATAGTTATATAGTAGTACATGCTTAGTTTACTACTCATATGTAATATATTGTTAATATATATTTCCTTCTAATATAGAGGTAAATATATATTTTAGATATAAGGTATATATTTACAATATTGAATAGTAGTATATGCTGTATTGTAGTTACATAATTGGTTTACTATTGATATATATGTTATAAAGTCTGTATTTGAATCGTTAATTTACTACTATGTACTGTATATATTATATAGAAGTAACATTGTTTGTTTACTACTGATATAAATGTTATATAGTAGTAACATCGTTAGTCTACTACTGATATATAAATATATGATATAGTAGTAATATTTTTAGTTTACTACTGATATATTACATCGCTAGTTTACTCCTCGTTTATATATTACATAGTAATAACATTGTTCATTTACTACTGATAGACATTTTAATCTCCAGGAAACAGTTAACTATAACTATATCACTTACCTCTAACATTTTAAAAAAGTGTGGTTATTATGAAATACCATAGCAAGAGAGATTGACAGAAGTCCATCCTGTATAGTCTGTGATGCAGCATCACAGACTATACAGGATGGACGTGTGTCAGTTATGCAGCAGCCCTATACACCCATGTTGTATATGTAGTAAGGTTGTAGAATTTAGTGTGATGGTGGTGACATGTTATTGATTAATTAATTAATATGAAGAATTAGTTTGATGTTGGAGGGAGGTTAATGTGAAGTGAGCGGGAAGAGTGTGGGATGTTGTTATGATGTTAATGTAAAGTTAGCGTGAGGTTGGTGTGATGTTAATGTTAAGTTAGTATGATGTTGGTTTGAAGTAAGCGTGAAGTTAATGTTAAGTTAGTATGATGTTAGTTTGAAGTAAGCGTGAAGTTAATGTGAAGTTAGTGTGATGATGGTTTGAAGTAAGCGTGAAGTTAGCTTGAAGTTAGTGGGATGTTGGTGTGTAGTTAGTGTGAAGTACATGTGAAATCAGTTTGAACTTAAGGCGATGTTAGTTTGATGTTGGTGTTATGTTGCGATGATGTCGGTGTAATGTTGGTGTGATGTTTGACGCAGGGTTGTCAGGATGGTGTTCTTCAATACGGCGGGAGAGAACTCCATCATTCTGCTGGTACTACTGTGTGTAGGAGCTTCAAAACAGCAGGTACACACACACACACACACACACACACACACACACACACGCACACACACACACACACACACACAAACTCCCCTTCCAGCTCAGCTCTGAGGAACTCGAGCAAAAAGCTGAGGTGGTACCTGTCTCTGTACACAACTCAGGTGTTATAAACAGTACACAACTCAAAACAAACAGTCAAATTCACTCTGAAAAACTACAGGTAGACACAAAGACAGGACTGACCAACAACCCACACATAGAAAAAAGTACTCAGTGGGAGGAGCTATGTCTCTGATGGGCTTGAACAGGTGCACTGAAGTCAGGTGTAATTCCTGATATGGCTATGCGCAGCACAGCTGACAGTTTTTCATCACTCAGAGTGAATCTGTACTTGTCATGTTTTCCTCAATTCGAAGGTGAGAAACAACCACATGTTCCTCACCGCGGTCACGCGAGCGTCAGACGTTTTCTTAATAAAAGCCTCTCCCACGCTTTTTCGGATATTGAACTGCTTACAAGCAGTTTTTACAATAAAAGTTTTATAAATAAATCAATACAATTTATGATGAAGAATTATATATAAATACTATATAATAATATAAAAGGCTATATTATTAAAATAATATATAGGCTATTATTATTTTTTATCCCCCCCGCTTACCCCTCCTCTCACAACACCCTGATTGCACCACACATCTCAGAATGTCTGGCCGCAGACACCAGCCCTTGGACGACTGCCCATCATCTGACGCAACAACACTGAGCTCCACCTTATTCCAGAGAAAGATTGCCCTCACATGGACTAACTGATCACTGTCGAGAACATCCCAGTATCTCCATCACCAACCGTGAAAAACCTTGGTGTGGAACTGGACAATCAGTTGTGCTGCACCGCGATCTTCCCCGCGCGGGCTCGATCCTACGGATCCGCCCTCTGCAACATCGGCGGGATCCGGCCCTTCCTCGGGGGGGGGGGGGGGGGGCAGCTCAGCTCCTGGTCCGAGCGCTCGTCGTCTCCCTCCTCAACCACTGCAACTAGGCTGGGCTCCCTGCCTCCCTGATCAAACCTTTGCGGCGTCTCCGGAACGCTGCAGCGCGCCTCGTGTTCAACCTACCAAATTTCTCCCATGTGACCCTCCTCTTCCGGGACCTCCACTGGCTCCCTGTGGTAGCTCGCCTCAGATCCAAGAGGATGGTACTGCACTACAATGGAACTGCCCCTGCCTACCTCCAAGCGTTGGTCAAACCACACAGCCCAGCTTGAGCGCTCCGCTCAACTACCTCAGCTGGACGTCTGGTACCGCCATCGCTAAGAGCAAGCAAAGGTCGATCAGCATAGTCACAGCTCTTCTCTGTTTTGGCACCGCAGTGGTGCAACGAGCTCCCTGCCGATGTCAGGACCGCAGAGTCGCTCACCAGCTTCCGCAAAAGATTCAAGACTCACTTGTTCAGAGTTCAACTGGACTCTACATAGCCAGCCCCCGCACCCCTCTTACGCACTTATTGTATGTTGTACGTCTTGGCACTTTAAGGAGACATATTATGGTGTTTTCCCAACAAGTAAACATAGTGTACGAGTTCAAGAAAACATGTTTTTGAATCTGTTTGTTTTATCGCCTACCGCTATTCCCCTCTGTTTCAGTCCCTTCAGAATGCGCTGTTTCTGCTGTCTGTAGCTTTAATGCAAATAAGCTGCTGCCCAATCACACAAAAATGAACCACAGCATGGAGGAGAAGTGATTGCTGCCGTTTGCGGACTCCCGGAGCTCTTTATCTATATAATATTATATAATATTATAATAATAATAATATAATATATAGGCATCTATATAATATAATATCTAATATCACGGCCAAAAGCTATGTGCGCCTCGGATGATGAATCATAAGGTCTGTGTCTGACATCTCTGGTATTTCCACAGCAAGTAAAGACTCGTACTGGAGGTTATCGCGGCCATGGTCCAGAAGAATTCGGGAAAGGAACTTTGGCTTTGACTATCTGAAGTCCAGATTGAACCGCGACCTGGAGGTGAAAGGGCTTGTACTCCCGGAGCTGAGCTGCCGGGCACATGGCAAACTGACGGATTAGACATCTATTTTTGTATGGAATCTCCCTGCTTCTGAAATGCGCCAACATCTCCGCCCAGTGCTCGTCCGCTGGTCAACAAAATCGTATCTATGCTCTGATTGGAGGAGGGTGGGGAAGGGGGTGGTAATATTCAAATGTTCCCCCTTCTTATGTAGGAGGGGGCACTGAAACTGACTCGCTCGTTTGGTGACTGTAGGCGGGGTACTTTCCAAAATCCATATCTCACTCAAAATATTTTTGTATGCGTGTTGTATCTACGCTCTGATTGCACCAGAGACCCAAAACAACACCCCTAATCCCAGGAAAACTTTTCTTTTCATAATATGTCCCCTTTAATGTGCGCAATTATTGTATGTTGTACGTCCTTGCACTTAAAAATAGTACTAGTGCAATTGCATTGTGTAGCATCTAATCCTGGCTATCTTGGTTGTTTACGGGGAATGGGTTAACCTAGTGATTGTTAGTGCTTGGCACTTGTTTCTATGAACATCCTTGCAGACAGCGAAATATTGTTGTTTCTCTTTCTTCTGACAAATGTACTTATTGTAAGTCGCTTTTGATAAAAGCGCCCTTAATGTAAATGTGTGTTTGTCTATGTGTTCATATCAACCTGTGTGTGTGTGTGTGTGTGTGTGTGTGTGTGTGTTCATATCACCGTGTGTGTGTGCGACTTACAATAAGTACATTTGTCAAGTACATTTGTGTTCATATCAACTTGTGTGTGTGTGTGTATGTGTGTGTGTTTGTATCAACATGTGTGTGTGTGTGTGTTCATATCAATGTGTCTGTGTGTGTGTGTTCATATCAACACAGACAACGTGTGCGTGTGTGTTCACATCAACATGTGTGTGTGTGTGTGTGCATATCAACGTGTGTGTGTGTGTGTGTTCATATCAACGTGTGTGTGTGTGTGTGTTCATATCAACGTGTGTGTGTGTGTTTGTGTTCAAATCAACGTGTGTGTGTGTGTGTGTTCATATCAACATGTGTGTGTGTGTTCATATCAACGTGTGTGTGTGTGTGTGTGTTCATATCAACGTGTGTGTGTGTGTGTGTGTGTGTGTTCATATCAATGTGTGTGTGTGTGTGTGTGTGTTCATATCAATGTGTGTGTTCGTATCAATGTGTGTGTGTGTTCATATCAACACAGACAAGGTGTGCGTGTGTGTTCACATCAACATGTGTGTGTGTGTGTCCATATCAACGTGTGTGTGTGTGTGTGTTCATATCGACGTGTGTGTGTGTGTGTGTGTGTTCATATCAACGTGTGTGTGTGTGTGTTCATATCAACGTGTGTGTGTGTGTGTGTGTCCATATCAACGTGTGTGTGTGTGTGTGTTCATATCGACGTGTGTGTGTGTGTGTGTGTTCATATCAACGTGTGTGTTTGTGTGTTCATATCGACGTGTGTGTGTGTGTGTGTGTTCATATCAACGTGTGTGTGTGTGTTTGTGTTCAAATCAACGTGTGTGTGTGTGTGTGTTCATATCAACGTGTGTGTGTGTGTGTGTGTTCATATCAACGTGTGTGTGTGTGTGTGTGTGTGTGTGTGTTCATATCAATGTGTGTGTGTGTGTGTGTGTGTGTTCATATCAATGTGTGTGTGTGTGTGTGTGTGTGTTCATATCAATGTGTGTGTTCGTATCAATGTGTGTGTGTGTGTTCATATCAACACAGACAAGGTGTGCGTGTGTGTTCACATCAACATGTGTGTGTGTGTGTCCATATCAACGTGTGTGTGTGTGTGTGTTCATATCGACGTGTGTGTGTGTGTGTGTGTGTTCATATCAACGTGTGTATGTGTGTTCATATCAACGTGTGTGTGTGTGTGTGTGTCCATATCAACGTGTGTGTGTGTGTGTGTTCATATCGACGTGTGTGTGTGTGTGTGTGTTCATATCAACGTGTGTGTGTGTGTGTGTTCATATCAACGTGTGTGTGTGTGTGTGTTCATATCAACGTGTGTGTGTGTGTGTGTGTTCATATCAACGTGTGTGTGTGTGTGTGTGTTCATATCGACGTGTGTGTGTGTGTGTGTGTCCAGCAGGTGGCGTCTCGGTGTGGCCGCTCCCAGACCGTGTACTTCCAGACCCCCTGCACCTCCTGTGCTGCCGCCGCCTCCGCCCGCTGCCCCCCCGGCTATACCCCCTCCCCGCCCCTGCCCGCCGCTCCCACCAGCGCCCCCTGCAGGTAGAGACACACCATCACGCCCAGCGACGCGTCCTTCGCAACGCGTGCTACGTCTATATATCTAACACGCACGCTACACATGTAGCATGGATATAACATTCAGTGTAATTGGCCGCTCCGGATGCAGCATGCGCTGTGATTGGCCGCACCAGCTACAGCATGCGTTGTCATTGGGCGCACCAGATACAGCATGGATGTGATTGGCCGCAGCAGATGCAGCACGCGTTGTGATTGGCCGGTGTGTTCAGGTACGTGGTGAAGCTTGGCAGAGGAGAGGCGGAGCTAAGAGGATGTAGTCGCACCTGCTTCAAGTCTGTCGTCCAATCAGAGTGCTGCCCTGGACACTGGGGTCCTCTCTGTCTATGTAGGTTCACACACACACACACACACACAGACACACACAGACACACACACACACACACACACACAGACACACACACATGCACACACACACACACACACACACACACACAGACACACACACACAGACACACACACACAGACACACACACACAGACAGACACACACACACACACACACACACAGACAGACACACACACACACACACACACACACACACACACACACACACAAACACACAGACACTCAGATCCCAGTTTGAAGACGACACAGAACCAACCCTTTACGGAACAACGGTTTACACCTGTGTGTGTCGGTGTTTGTGTGTGTGTGTGTGTCTGTGTGTGTGTGTCTCTGTGTGTGTCTGTGTGTGTGTGTGTGTGTGTGTGTGTAGCATGTCCCAGCTGGTCAGGGAAGAAGTGTAACTTCCATGGAGCATGTCTGGATGGAAGGCAGGGCAACGGAACTTGTCTGTGTGATGTGAGTATCCCGTCTCTCTGCCTATCTGGCTGTCTGGCTGTCTCTTTGTCTGTCGTTCGGTCTGCCATCTGTCTGTCTGCCATCCATGTGCATAAACTCATCTCTCTCTCTCTCTCTCTCTCTCTCTCTCTCTCTCTCTCTCTCTCTCTCTCTCTCTCTCTCTCTATCTCTCTCAGGAAGGATTTTCTGGTTTTGCCTGTCATGAATGTCAGAGTCCGCTGGCTTATGGACCCAACTGTGATAGAGGTACCTGCCCGTCTGTCTGGCTGTCAACATGTCTGATTTATTAATCTGATCTCTGACTCTTGTGTGTGTTTGTGTGTGTGTGTGTGTGTGTGTGTGTGTGTGTGTGTGTGTGTGTGTGTGTGTGTGTGTGTGTGTGTGTGTAGTGTGTGATTGTGTGAATGGAGTGTGTAGTAAGGGTCCGGATGGTACCGGAGAGTGTCTCTGTCAGCCTCCCTACAGTGGCCCTCGCTGTAACCAAGGTAACCATGCCCAGATAGATACAGCTGGCAAGGCTGCCAGTTAGCCAGGCTGCCAGTTAGCCAGGCTGCCAGTTAGCCAGGCTGCCAGTTAGCCAGGCTGCTAGTTAGCTAGGCTGCTAGCTCATTAGGCCTCACATGCTTATGTATTTACCTAGCTACCTGCCCACTAATTTACCTGTGTGTGTTTGTGTGTGTGAGTCTGTGTGTGTGTTTGTGTGTGTGTTTGTGTGTGTCTGTGTTGTGGTTGTGTGTGTATATGTCTGTATGTGTCTGTGTGTGTGTGTTTCCAGTCAGTGACCAATGCAGAAACTGCAGTTCCTTCTCGTACTGTGGGGGCGCTGGACAGCAGGCCGGCTGCGTCTGTCTGCCCGGACACAGGAAGAGTGCCACTCTCAACACCTGCATGAGTAATCCTCACTTCCTGTCTCAATGCCCTCCCCTTCCTGCTAGGAGACTTCCCACTACCCAGATACCTCTCGTAATAAAATCCTGTGTTTCTGACGGTCTCCGCCAACCAGTTTGGGAACGTTTTACTAATCTCGCCGTGGTAACTAGTTGTGTTGTTTTGCCGTCGTGACCAGGTGTGGTGTGTTGCTGTGTTAACTAGTTGTGGTGTGTTGCTGTGGTGACCAGGTGTAGTGTGTTGCCGTGGTAACCAGTTGTGGTGTGTTGCCGGGGGTGGCTATTCGTGGTGCGTTGCCGTGGTGACTAGTTGTGTTGCATCGCTGTGGTAACTAGTTGTGTTGCCGTGGTGTGTTGCCATGGTAACCAGGTGCGTTGTGTCACCTTGGTTACCAGGTTCGTGCTCGGCCAGGGACTGCCACCCCGACGCGGACTGCTCCAAGGTGGGCTCCAAGGTGAAGTGCGTCTGTAAGGTGGGTTACCATGGCGACGGGAAGCTCTGCCTACCCATCAACCCTTGCTCCGTCAACAACGGAGACTGCCCTCCGAACTCGACCGTCTGTGTGTTCGAAGGCCCGAACAAGGTAACCACATCGCAACGCAACGCTACAGTATGGACATGGTACTACAGTCCACAGTATTCACATGTTCTGTGTGTGCGTGTGTGTGTGTGTGTGTGTGTGTTTCCCTCTCTCTCTCTCTGTCTCTTGTTCTCTCCCTCTAGTCCAGTTGTGAGTGCATGCTAGGCATGGCCCCGTTAGGCTCCTCCCCCAAGGCGGGCTGCATCCTGGAATCTGCCTGCTCATTGGACACCTGTGACAGCACAGCCTTCTGTAAGACCGGGCAGGACGGCATGCCAAGGTAACCATGTCTGTTCAATCCAAACTTTATTGATATTCAGAGTAAACGTTTACGTTTAAATACACAAAGAACAAAAATTCAATACAGAAATTAAAGACGTAAGCACAGGGTTCAGTTTGATGAGGCATGCACTGACATCGTCTCTCGCCAGGTGTGAGTGTGCTGCCGATCAGATCGGAGACGGGTGGCGTTGCTATGGTAATCTGATGGAGCGGGTCCTGGAGCTAGACCAGAAAGGAGATCAGAGAGGGAAGCTCTCTGGAACCATCATCCTGTTTGGTAGGGGCACAACTAACTAACAAACTAACTAACCAATTAACCAACCAACTAACCAATTAGGTAACAAACTTATGAATAACTATCCAACCAATTCATCAACTAACAATTAACCAGCAAACCAATTCATGAACTAGTTATCAACCAACTAACCAACAAATTAAAAATTAAATTACCAACTAACTAACCAACTAACTAACATCTAACCGACTAACCCACCAACTTATTAACCATATCATACTTATTCAAGCTTACTAACACTAAATACTACGAACTGATTAACTCATTCTAACTAACCAACTAATCCCTCGTTACCATACTAACCAATCAACCAGCCAACTGACCAGCTTACTTACCAAACAACTCATCCCGGAATGACTGGAATTACGAGCTAGCTCAATGTTTCTATAACTAGGGTTAGGGTTAGGGTTAGGCTAACTGGTGAAGCGTCCGTGTCCCTGTAACTAGGGTTAGGGTTAGGGTTAGGCTAACTGGTGAAGCGTCTGTGTCCCTGTAACTAGGGTTAGGGTTAGGGTAACTGGTGAAGCGTCCGTGTCCCTGTAACTAGGGTTAGGGTTAGGGTTAGGCTAACTGGTGAAGCGTCCGCGTCCCTGTAACTAGGGTTAGGGTTAGGGTTAGGCTAACCGGTGAAGCGTCCGTGTCCCTGTAACTAGGGTTAGGGTTAGGGTAACTGGTGAAGCGGCCGTGTCCCTGTAACTAGGGTTAGGGTTAGGGTAACTGGTGAAGCGTCCGTGTCCCTGTAACTAGGGTTAGGGTTAGGGTTAGGCTAACTGGTGAAGTGTCCGTGTCCCTGTAACTAGGGTTAGGGTTAGGGTTAGGGTAACTGGTGAAGCGTCCGTGTCCCTGTAACTAGGGTTAGGGTTAGGCTGACTGGTGAAGCGTCCGTGTCCCTGTAACTAGGGTTAGGGTTAGGGTTAGGCTAACTGGTGAAGCGTCCGCGTCCCTGTAACTAGGGTTAGGGTTAGGGTTAGGCTAACTGGTGAAGCGTCCGTGTCCCTGTAACTAGGGTTAGGGTTAGGGTTAGGGTAACTGGTGAAGCGTCCGTGTCCCTGTAACTAGGGTTAGGGTTAGGCTGACTGGTGAAGCGTCCGTGTCCCTGTAACTAGGGTTAGGGTTAGGATTAGGCTAACTGGTGAAGCGTCCGTGTCTCTGTAACTAGGGTTAGGGTTAGGGTAACTGGTGAAGCGTCTGTGTCCCTGTAACTAGGGTTAGGGTTAGGGTTAGGCTAACTGATGAAGCGTCCGTGTCCCTGTAACTAGGGTTAGGGTTAGGGTTAGGCTAACTGGTGAAGTGTCCGTGTCCCTGTAACTAGGGTTAGGGTTAGGGTTAGGGTAACTGGTGAAGCGTCCGTGTCCCTGTAACTAGGGTTAGGGTTAGGCTGACTGGTGAAGCGTCCGTGTCCCTGTAACTAGGGTTAGGGTTAGGGTTAGGCTAACTGGTGAAGCGTCCGCGTCCCTGTAACTAGGGTTAGGGTTAGGGTTAGGGTAACTGGTGAAGCGTCCGTGTCCCTGTAACTAGGGTTAGGGTTAGGCTGACTGGTGAAGCGTCCGTGTCCCTGTAACTAGGGTTAGGGTTAGGGTTAGGCTAACTGGTGAAGCGTCCGCGTCCCTGTAACTAGGGTTAGGGTTAGGGTTAGGCTAACTGGTGAAGCGTCCGTGTCCCTGTAACTAGGGTTAGGGTTAGGGTTAGGGTAACTGGTGAAGCGTCCGTGTCCCTGTAACTAGGGTTAGGGTTAGGGTTAGGCTAACTGGTGAAGCGTCCGTGTCCCTGTAACTAGGGTTAGGGTTAGGGTTAGGGTAACTGGTGAAGCGTCCGTGTCCCTGTAACTAGGGTTAGGGTTAGGGTTAGGCTAACTGGTGAAGCGTCCGCGTCCCTGTAACTAGGGTTAGGGTTAGGGTTAGGCTAACCGGTGAAGCGTCCGTGTCCCTGTAACTAGGGTTAGGGTTAGGGTAGCTGGTGAAGCGGCCGTGTCCCTGTAACTAGGGTTAGGGTTAGGGTAACTGGTGAAGCGTCCGTGTCCCTGTAACTAGGGTTAGGGTTAGGGTTAGGCTAACTGGTGAAGTGTCCGTGTCCCTGTAACTAGGGTTAGGGTTAGGGTTAGGGTAACTGGTGAAGCGTCCGTGTCCCTGTAACTAGGGTTAGGGTTAGGCTGACTGGTGAAGCGTCCGTGTCCCTGTAACTAGGGTTAGGGTTAGGGTTAGGCTAACTGGTGAAGCGTCCGCGTCCCTGTAACTAGGGTTAGGGTTAGGGTTAGGCTAACTGGTGAAGCGTCCGTGTCCCTGTAACTAGGGTTAGGGTTAGGGTTCGGCTAACTGATGAAGCGTCCGTGTCCCTGTAACTAGGGTTAGGGTTAAGGTTAGGGTAACTGGGGCGTCCCTCCCAAGCCGCTCGCTCTGCCTCTTCCTGGGGAACCCTTGGCGTTCCCAAGCCAACCTTGAATATCTTCCCCTCACTGCATCCTCCACCGGATCAGGGGTTCCTCATCCTGTCACGGGACAGGATATCCGCACCCCCCTGCGGAGCAGAATCCCTAACGCTGCTTGTGTCGGAGGCCTCCTCCGGGCTGATGGTGCTCTGGTCTCCTACCATCGTGGGTCTGGCTGGATGTTGGCTGACGCTTCAGACAGCGCCAGAGCCCTTTAGCCTCCCCAAGGTCTGCAGGGGCCAGGGAGGGTAACCTAGCTAAATAACCAACCTGCTATCTAAATCGCTTTTCTCTAACTCTGAATAACTAACCAACTCACTAGCGGTTTGTATAACGAACTAATGAGTACCTCCACAGGGCTCTGTCGTTAGCGTGCTACCATGTGGTGCTGCTGTGTTGCAGAGGGAGGCTGCCAGCTGCCCCTGAGCCGGCAGGGCCCCTTCACAGCCTTCATCCCCCTGATGGACACGCCCCCGTCTGTAGGTCCACACCTGTCTGTCTGTCTTTCTGTCTGTCCGTCTGTCCGTCTGTCTGTCTGTCTTTCTGTCTGTCTGTCTGTCCGTCTGTCTGTCTGTCTGTCTGTAGGTCCACACCTGTCTGTCTTTCTGTCTGTCTGTCTGTCTGTCCGTCTGTCTGTCTGTCTGTCTGCAGGTCCACACCTGTCTGTCTGTCTGTAGGTCCGTCTGTAGGTCCACACCTGTCTGTCTGTCTGTCTTTCTGTCTGTCTGTCTGTCTGTCTGTAGGTCCACACCTGTCTGTCTGTCTGTAGGTCCACACCTGTCTGTCTGTCTGTAGGTCCATCTGTAGGTCCACACTTGTCTGTCTGTCTCTAGGTCCATCTGTAGGTCCACATCTGTCTGTCTGTCTGTCTATCCGTCTGTCTATCTGTCTGTCTATAGGTCGACACCTCTATGTCTGTCTACCTGTTGGTATGTAGGTTCACACCTGTCTGTCTGTTTGTCTTTAAGGCTGGTGAGTAGTTTTTTGTCCCAGGAGGCGGTGTAGTGATGGTGTGTGTGTGTGTGTGTGTGTTTGTGTGTGTGTGTGTGTGTGTGTGTGTGTGTGTGTGTGTGTTGTCCAGGAGGCGGGGCAGAAGGAGGTGTGTATGAAACATCTGATGCTGGGCCAGCACCTCCTGGAGGAGCTGGAGGGTCGGGACGTGAACTTCTTCTTCGGAGAAACAGTCAGGTTCAAAGGAAAAAAGGTACCTTCTCTGCCTTTCTGTCTGCCTGTCTGTCTACCTGTCTGACTGTCTGTCTCCCTGTCTGACTGTTTGACTGTCTACCTGTCTGTCTGTCTACCTGTCTGTCCGACCGTATGTAGCGTTTCATACTGACTGAGGATCCACTCAGAGTTTATACTGTCGTCCAAGCCGACCTGCCAGCGGCCAATGGGATCATCCATATCATCGACCGGCCAATCGGCAGCCCCGTTCCTGGTTCTCCTCACGACCAGATGGTGAGTCCTACTTCCTGTATGAACATGTGATGAGTCATGTGCTATAGCTGATGAAATCGTCATGACATCATGATGACATCATCATGACATCATGATGAAAGATCTGGTTTACATTGGCCTATATCTATGATTCTAATATGATAATAATTATGATAATATTGATCTCCACAGTTTTCGGACCAGACCATCGGAGAGATTCTGAGGCTCGACCAAAAGTTCAACCGCTTCCAGTCTCTGGTGGATGTATGACCTCACTTCCTCTGCACAATGACCTCACGTCCTCCCATCAACCATTCATCATAGCGTTCATGTTTCAGTAACCAAACATTCTTTCTTTATAGCATCAGTAACGTGTTTCTCCAAACGTGTACGTGTGTGTGTGTGTGTGTGTGTATATGTGTGTGTACGTGTGTGTATGTGCGTGTGTGTGTGTGTGTGTGTTTGTGTGTGTGTTTGTGTGTGTGTGTGTGTGTGTGTGTGTGTGTGTGTTTGTGTGTGTGTAGAACTGCGGGGCCACTCTGCCGTTGTCGGGGCCTGGTCCTCTGACGGTCTTCCTTCCGACCAATCAGGCGGTGGATAATGCGCGAGACGGCAGCATCATGTACATGATCACTGATGTAACCACGCCCCCTCTCCATAATACACGGATGATAATGATGATAATTCACTCTGATAATGATCATAATACACTGATAATAATGATGATATGATTATATACTCTGTTGATAATGATCATGCTACACAATGATGATACGATAAGGATATTGATAATACACTGATGATAATGTGATATGCTAATGAGGATGCTAATAGACTCTGATGATATGCGAATGACGATGTTAATAGACTCTGATGATTATGTTATATGCTAATGAGGATGCTAATACACAGATGACAATGTTTTATGCTAATAATGATGCCCATAGCCTCTGATGCTAATGTGATATGCTAATGAGGATGTCAATAACATTAATCTGTCTGTCTGCAGGCCAAACATAAACTCCAAGAGCTACTGAAGCACCACATGTATTCACATGCAGCGGTGAGGCGTCTCTCTGTCTCTCTCTTTCTCCCGTCTCTCTCTCTCCCTCGGTCTCCTTTCTGTCTGTTTGTCTGCCTGTCTGACCTTTCTGTCTGTCTGTCCAGCTGAGTGCAGGTGAGTTGGCCAGCCTACCCCAGATAGAGACGCTGGCCAATCAGATCATCACAATCACCGTCGGAAATGACGTAAGACATCCTATCGGTTTGTATCACTATATCTGTCCGTCTGTCTAACCTTTCTTTCTCAACTGAGCAACCTGTCTGTTTGTCTGTCTGTGTGTCTGTCAGAGTAAAGTCCTACTGGGGGAGAAGTCTGTGCCTCTGGTAACCACCAACATCGTAGCGTCCAATGGGATAGTGCATATAATAGAGGGCCTGTTATTCCCGCCCTCCATCCTGCCCATACTGCCACACCGCTGTGATGTCATCAGCAGCAGGATCAGCATGGTGAGACAACGGTGATGTCACTGCAGCAGCGGGAAGTTCAAACAGCCTATCCATTTAAACAAGCTCACAATACTATGTGTGTGTCTGTGTATGTGTGTGTCTGTGTGTGCGAGGTGTGCGTCTGTGTGTGTATATGTGCATGTATATGTGTGCGTCTGTGTGTGTGTGTGTCCGCGTGTGTGTATTTGCGTGTATATGTGTGCGTCTGTGTGTGTGTTTGTGTGTGTGTGTGTGTTTATGCAAGTGTGGATGTGTGTGTGTGTGTGCTTGTGTATGTGTGATTGTGCGAGTGTGGTTGTGTGTCTGTGACTGTGTGTTTTTGTGTGTGTTTGCGTGTTTGCATGTGTGTGTGTGTGGTTGCGGGTGTGTGGTTGCATGTTTGTGTGTGTGTGTGTGTGTGTGTGTGCGTGTTTGTGTGTGTGTGCGCGAGTGTGGTTCTGTGTGTGTGGTTGTGTGTGTATGTGTTTCAGGGTCCATGTGTTCACTGTAGTTCCCTCCATGCGACCCGCTGTCCTAACGGAACCACAGAACTGGTACAAGACTCTTTACCTACCCCCCTGTTAGTTCTAGTACCTTCTATTATCTTCTAGTGTGTTCTAGTAGGTTCTAGTATGTTCTAATAGATTATATTATCTTATAGTAGGTTCTAGTATGTTCTAGTAGGTTATATTATCTTATAGTAGGTTCAAGTATGTTCTAGTAGGTTATATTATCTTACAGTAGGTTCTAGTATGTTCTAGTATTTTCTGGTAGGTTATATTATCTTATAGTAGGTTCTAGAAGGTTATATTATCTTATAGTAGGTTCTAGTATGTTCTAGTAGGTTATATTATCATATAGTAGGTTCTAGTATGTTCTAGTATGTTCTGGTAGGTTATATTATCTTATAGTAGGTTCTAGTAGGTTATATTATCTTATCGTAGGTTCTGAGTCGCAGAGTTTATGCCCTCGCTTCATCTTGAGAATGAACTCACTTTTTCTCTTTCTACCTGCCTGTTTCCCTGCCTGTCTCCCTGTCTGTCTGCCTGTCTCTCTGCAGACCTCTCACCAGACAGGGTGTAACTACGGTGCGTTATCTCTCACACTCAGTAACGGCTGTGCTAAGTTCTGCAACTCCACCACAAAGGTAGGTGTGTTTGTGTGTGTGTGTGTTTGTGTCTCTACTCTATATATTTAAGTACTGTATATACATATATATATATGTATGTTTGTGTGTGTGTGTGTGTGTGTGTCTGTGTGGGTGAATGTGTGTGTCTGTCTCTATATACTTATATGTGTGTGTTTGTGTGCGCACGTGCGTGTGTGTGCGGGCGTGTGTGTCTGTGTATGGGTACGTGCATGTGAGTATGTGTACGTGTGTGTGTGTGTCTGTATGTGTACATGTGTGTGTGTCTCAATGTGTACGTGTGTGTGTGTGTGTGTACATGTGTGTGTGTTTGTGTGTGTGTGCGTCTGTACATGTACATGTGTGTGTCTGTATGTGTACGTGTGTGTGTGCGCGCATGCGTGTGTGTGTGCGCTGTGTGTGTGTGTGTGTGCGCGTGTGTGTTCCAGGTAGCAGAGTGCTGTCCAGGGTTCTATGGTCCGGACTGCAGACCCTGCATCGGAGGCTTCCAGACCCCATGCCACGGCCGCGGACGGGTTAGCCTCTACGCTACCAAGCATATCTGCTAACTTACATGTCTGCTAACCTCTCTTCTAACTAGCTTATTAGTCTCAATGCTGACTTATCTATATGGTGGTTATATTAACTAGTCTCTTTGTTAATTAGTGTCTTTGTTAACTAGTGTCTATGTTAACTTGTTTGTATGTCAACTAGTCTCTTTCTTAACTAGTGTTCATGTTAGCTTGTCTTTATGTTAACTATGTTCACTAGTCTATAATGCCACAAGTCTCTATGTTAACTGGTTTATATGTAAACTAGTCTCTTTGTCATCTAGTCTTTATGTTAACTGGTCTATGTGCAACAATTTTCTCTGTACGCAGTGCTCTGAAGGTATCCACGGCAATGGAGCATGCAGCTGTCACTCAGCGTTCAAAGGCGTGGCCTGTCACATCTGCTCAGAGCCAAACAAACATGGAGACAGCTGTGACCAAGGTACTTCAGGAGATACACAGACAGGAGAGACAGTCAGGAGAATGACAGACCGGAGGGATACAGGAGAGACACAGACAGGAGAGACAGACAGGAGATACACAGACAGGAGAGACAGTCAGCAGAATGACAGACCGGAGGGATACAGGAGACACAGACAGGAGAGACAGACAGGAGATACACAGACAGGAGAGACAGTCAGGAGAATGACCGACCGGAGGGATACAGGAGAGACAGACAGGAGAGACACACACAGGAGATACACAGACAGGAGAGACAGTCAGGAGAGAGACCGACCGGAGGGACACAGGAGAGATACAGACAGGAGAGACAGACAGGAGATACACAGACAGGAGAGATGCAGGAGAACCACAGATTGGAGAGACAGACAGGAGATACACAGACAGGGGAGACAGTCAGGAGAGAGACAGACTGGAGGGATACAGGAGAGACACACACAGGAGAGACACAGTCAGGAGAGATGCAGGAGAGACACAGATTGGAGAGACAGACAGGAGATACACAGACAGGATACATACAGAAGTAGACTGACAGACAAACAGAGAGACAGGAGAGAGACAGCCAGACAGACGGACAGAAAGCAGAGAGACAGGAGGAAAAAAGCAGTGTATCATCCTGGATACCTAATGTGTGTGTGTGTGTGTGTGTGTGTGCATGCGTGTGCATGATGTGTGTGTGTGTGTGTGTGTGTGTGTGTGTGTGTGTGTGTGTGTGTGTGTGTGTGTGTGTGCGTGGTGCGTCCGTGCGTGCGTGCGTCAGACTGTATGTGCGTGCACGGTGTGTGTGATAACCGGGCCGACGCTGGGGGGGGTTGTCGCCCCGGGTGCTCAGAGGGCTTCGCCGGCCCGCTGTGTGACCGGACCGTGGCCGTGTGCAGCGCCGACGGCCTCCACAGACACTGCCACATGAACGCCTACTGCCTGCTGTCTGGAGCCGACCCCACGTACGTAGTACTACTGCTGTACAACGCTGCTACTACCCTGTACTACTGCTGTATAATGCTACTACTACCCTGTACTACTGCTGTACAACACTGCTACTACCCTGTACTACTGCTGTACAACACTACTACTACTACCCTGTACTACTGCTGTACAACACTACTACTACTACCCTGTATTACTGCTGTACAACACTACTACTACTACTACCCTGTACTACTGCTGTATAATGCTACTACTACTACTACCCTGTACTACTGCTGTACAACACTGCTACTACCCTGTACTACTGCTGTACAACACTACTACTACTACCCTGTACTGCTGCTGTACAACACTACTACTACTACCCTGTACTGCTGCTGTACAACACTGCTACTACCCTGTACTATTGCTGTACAACACTACTACTACTACCCTGTACTACTGCTGTACAACACTACTACTACTACCCTGTACTACTGCTGTACAACACTACTACTACTACCCTGTACTACTGCTGTACAACACTACTACTACTACTACCCTGTACTACTGCTGTACAACACTGCTACTACTACCCTGTACTACTGCTGTACAACACTACTACTACTACCCTGTACTACTGCTGTACAACACTACTACTACTACCCTGTACTACTGCTGTACAACACTACTACGACCCTGTACTACTGCTGTACAACACTACTACTACTACCCTGTACTACTGCTGTACAACACTGCTACTATTACTACACTGTACTACTGCTGTATAATTGTACTACAGTACTGTAATACTGTTAGGTGTGTAGTGCTAAATACAGTGTGTTCTCTAGGTGTGCATTACTAATACAGTGTGTTCTCTAGGTGTGTATTACTAATGCAGTGTGTTCTGTAGGTGTGTATTACTAATACAGTGTGTTCTCTAGGTGTGTATTACTAATGCAGTGTGTTCTCTAGGTGTGTGTGTAAGGAGGGCTTTGAGGGCGATGGTCTCTCTTGCTCTCTGGTTAACCCCTGCCTGAGAAACAGAGGAGGCTGTGATGCTAACGTAAGAACACGCTGCTAATCATTCATTCCAGGACTACAGATGCTAGCGATGCTACCGATAGTACTAGGGACTACAGATGCTAGCAATGCTACCGATAGTACTAGGGACTACAGATGCTAGCGATACTACCGATAGTATTAGGGACTACAGATGCTAGCAATGCTACCGATAGTACTAGGGACTACAGATGCTAGCGATACTACCAGTGTTGGGACTAACGCGTTATTAAGTAACGCGTTACAGTAACTACGTTACTTTTGCGGTAACGAGCACTGTAACTAATTACTTTGTCAAAATCAGTAACGCGTTATCGTTACTGCGATTTAAACAGGCTCGTTACTCGTTACTTCACGTGCATAACCCAGGACTACAGTTTCCGTGGTGGACGTGAAAGCGGCCGTGAGTCACGTGACGCAGCGACGCGCAAGTAAATGAATTAAAACAATAGCGGCAGTAGACGGTGGTCCAGGCGTTGTATTTCTCTCATGGAAATATGCACATTATTTTTCCTTTCTGACAGTAAAAGACATAAGGAATATTTTGGTGACCTGTCATCTTTGTGGAGGTTCGAAAACTCTAGCCACATCAAAAACTAGCAATTCTAATCTGATGAAACATCTTCAGAAACAACAGGCATCTACCAAGCTAGTTGAAAAAGACCCTGAAGGTAACACAGGTGATGCTACTGCTAACGTCAGCTCCGCCGATACTAAAGGAGAAGCCACTCCAGCCAAACAACGAAAGCTTGATTTTACAAAGCCTGTTGCACAGTCTATAACCCAGACACAGCTAAACAAATGATGGAGATGTATGGACAAAGACCGATATAGACATAGACATACTAACATAGACTACTAAAGCACTTTATCCACCATTATTTATTTAATCAGTTGTTTTATTTATCTAAACGGCCAGAGTGGAGGAAATATTATTTTTGTTAAACATTAACTATGTTTGTGAGGCTGAAAGTACTTTTTATTTATTTAGTTTCTCTTTGTGAGGCTGAAAATACTTTTAAGTTTGCCCATCATTATTGATGATGAGGTCTCCAGTTGGTGGAGTTTAGCTGTTTAGAGTTAAGGTTAATTTACAAAGAACGGATAAACCTTACTGTGTTTACATTGAAAACATCTATTGTATCAGTTTTGCACTATTGATTCCTACAGTTGCTAAATGGTCTGAGGCACAGTTTAATTTTTGCACTGCCAAAACTATACTTTGTACCTGTTTAAATGGCTACGATAAAAATACGATAAATAAATGGCTGCCTATCAAAAGTTTCAAAACATACTGTATGTTGTGTTTTGTTGATCCACTGCTTCATCGTAGTGATACTGGGTACAATGATCACATTTTACAGTTGGTTTGTCGAACACTATGCCACATCAACCCCAAAATAATGTGTGTGCATTTGTAGAGGGTTGGAAACAGTTGGAAACAATGGAAATATTTCATTTATTTGCACTCACACTACTACACTGCTATGGCACGTTCAGGTCACTAGGTGGCGTATTGCACTTGTGGTAGGATAGGACTTACGTGTAAGCAAGCCAGAGGACTGGCAGCCTCCCTAGCTATCCAGTTAGGGAGGTCCTTTGCCACATTAACACAATAAGATAATTTAGAAAAAAAAAAAGTTACTTTCCCTAGTAACTAGTTACCTTGAAAGTAACGATAACTTAAAGTAACTGAGTTACTTTTGAAACAAGTAACTAGTAACTGTAACTAAGTTACTAATTTAAAGTAACTTGCCCAACACTGGATACTACCGATAGTACTAGGGACTACAGATGCTAGCGATGCTACTGATAGTACTAGGGACTACAGATGCTAGCAATGCTACCGATAGTACTAGGGACTACAGATGCTAGCGATGCTACCGATAGTACTAGGGACTACAGATGCTAGCGATGCTACCGATAGTACTAGGGACTACAGATGCTAGTGATGCTACCGATAGTACCAAGGACTACAGATGCTAGCGATGCTACTGATAGTACTAGGGACTACAGATGCTAGCGATGCTACCGATAGTACCAAGGACTACAGATGCTAGCGATGCTACCGATAGTACCAGGGACTACAGATGCTAGGGATGCTACCGATAGTACTAGGGACTACAGATGCTAGCGATGCTACCGATAGTACTAGGGACTACAGATGCTAGCGATGCTAGCAATAGTACTAGGCTTTCGGACCCTACCTCTCTCTCTGTCTCTCTCCCCCCAGGCCCAGTGTGTGTTTGCGTCCATGCCGAATGTGTCGTGCGTGTGTAACACGGGCTGGTCCGGTGATGGTTTGGCGTGTGTGGAGATCAATAACTGTGAGCTGGCCAGCAGGGGGGGCTGTAGCCCTGACGCCGACTGCATCTACATCGGACCAGAGCAGGTCAGACCATCTACCTCTAAGATAAGGCTACAGATAGCCTGAGGCTATGGCCAGAATAAGGGTTAGGCTAGGGTCTGGCAATAGCTATGGGTAAGGATGAGGCTAGGAAAAGGCTACGGCTAGGATAAGATAAGGATAAGGCTAGGGTATGTCTGAGTCAAGGATAAAATAATGCTAAGATTAGGCTAGGCTCAGGCTAGCATCGATTTGAGGATAGGATGAGGCTGGGGTAAGGATAAGACAGGCAAAAACAAGTCTGAGGCTAGAATGAGGTTAGCATCTACCCTAGGCTAACGGCAAACATAACGTTAGTCCATTAGGGCACCATTGTTTATGACGGCCTCGCTAAAGGCTAACGGCCAATGTCTACTTCCTGTGGCCATCAAGCTTAAACAATGGTTGTGTTTGTGTGTGTGTGTGTGTGTGTGTGTGTGTGTGTGTGTGTGTGTGTGTGTGGGTGTGCGCAGAGTGAGTGCAAGTGTAAAAGTGGTTTCCAGGGAGACGGGGACACATGTGAGCGCATAAATCCCTGTCGTAAAAACAATGGTGGCTGTCACAAAATGGTACACACACACACACACGAACACACACACCTGTACACACACGTACACACAAACATGTACACATACACACAAATACACACATACACATACATATATGCACACACACAATGCATTGTTGTGTTATAGTAGTTGTGTTATTGTGTTATATTAATTGTATTGTTGGGTTATAGTAGTTGTATTGTTTTTTTATAGTAGTTGTGTTGTTGTGTGATATTAGTTGTGTTGTTGTGTAAAGGCCCGGTGTTCTCTGAGTGAGGGCCAGGTGAACTGTACCTGCCTGCCTGAACTCCAGGGAGACGGATTGGCGTGCTATGGCTCCCTACTGGAGGTACCGTAATACCTGTACTATACCCTAATACTACCATAATACCTCTAATATACCTGTACTATACCCTAATACTACAGTAATACCTCTAATATACCTGTACTATACCGTAATACTACCGTAATACCTCTAATATACCTGTACTATACCCTAATACTACCGTAATACCTCTAATATACCTGTACTATACCCTAATACTACCGTAATACCTATAATATACCTGTACTATACCCTAATACTACCGTAATACCTCTAATATACCTGTACTATACCCTAATACCTCTAATATACCTGTACTATACCCTAATACTACCGTAATACCTCTAATATACCTGTACTATACCCTAATACTACCGTAATACCTCTAATATATCTGTACTATACATTGACAGTGTTGGGAGTAACGCATTACAAAAGTAATGCTTTACTGTAATGCATTACTTTTTGCTGTAACGCGGTGACGTAAGGCATTACAAAAAAAAGAAGTAATATTTTACTCGGTAAAAATCTCAGTAACGTGCGTTACAATGCATTTTAAACCCGAAATGAACTTGTGTGTCGTTTTTATACAAATTCGCCAACACCATGAGATTCACAGAGGAGAAAAAAATCTGCACAAATGTTTACACCCTCTTACAGCAGCAGAGTCCAAGGGGGCTGGTTGTAGTCTTTTCGCTCGGTTCTCCGTATCAACAGTATGTCTAGAACGGAATGAAAAGACTACAACCAGTCTTTTCATTCCGGGTTGGGTTGCTATAAGGACAGTTTTGTACCCATGGCCATAGCCAATACCCATAGCCAGCCATTGTGTATGGAAGCAGGCAGGGGCGATTTGAAATGAGCCACATACCCGACAAAGGACCAATAGTCAGAATTTCGGTGTCAACCACTCTATTTCATCCTAGACAAACCAGAAAGGGGGCTCAATGTTTTTTTGTTTTTTTAATCTACCGTAGGCTGGTAGGCTGTAGCTCTATTGATTTCAATATCAATACCTAAAGTTACAGTATTTCTATAATAAAATGTATTGCACCATGAGCCATAACTGCGACCATTATATTGTACTTTTGTTAGCCTTAAGCCTAGCTCAGTCATTATGCCATACCACATCACCTCCTGCTGTGTAATGAGCTGCATTGAACACAAGAAGATCTGAGAACACCAAATCCATATTTCCTGTTATTTTGGTGAAAGTAATGCAAAAGTAATGTAAAAGTAGTGTAATGCCTTACAATTCAAAGACAGTACTATTGTAATGTAACTAATTACTTTGAAATGACAGTCACAAGTAATAAATAATGCATTACTCCTTTGAAGTAACGTGCCCAACACTGTACATTAATACTACCGTAGTACCTCTAATATATCTGTACTATACATTAATACTACCATAATACCTCTAATATACCTATACTATACATTGATGCTACCATAATACCTCTAATATACCTGTACTATACCCTAATACTACCGTAATACCTCTAATATACCTGTACTATACAGGAATACTATCGTAATACCTCTAATATACCTGTACTATACATTAATACTACCGTAATACCTCTAATATACCTGTACTATACCCTAATACCTCTAATATACCTGTACTATACATTAATACTACCGTAATACCTCTAATATACCTGTACTATACATTGATACTACCATAATACCTCCAATATACCTGTCCTATACCCTAATACTACCGTAATACCTCTAATATACCTGTACTATACTCTAATACTACCGTAAAAGCTCTAATATAACTGTATTATACCCTAATACTTTGAATATACGTGTGACTAACACTAATGCTACCGTAATACTTAGAATATACCTGTAACTAACACTAATACTATCGTGGTACCTCTAATATATCTGCACTATACACTAATACTACCGTAATACCTCTAATATACCTGTACTATACATTAATACTACCGTAATACCTCTAATATACCTGTACTATACCCTAATACCTAATATACCTGTACTATACATTAATACTACCGTAATACCTCTAATATACCTGTACTATACATTGATACTACCATAATACCTCCAATATACCTGTCCTATACCCTAATACTACCGTAATACCTCTAATATACCTGTACTATACTCTAATACTACCGTAAAAGCTCTAATATAACTGTACTATACCCTAATACTTTGAATATACGTGTGACTAACACTAATGCTACCGTAATACTTAGAATATACCTGTAACTAACACTAATACTATCGTAGTACCTCTAATATATCTGTACTATACACTAATACTACCGTAGTGGCTCTAATATATCTGTACTATACACTAATACTACCGTAATACCTCTAATATACCTGTACTATAAACTAATACTACCGTTATACCTCTCATGTATCTGTAAACTCACCCACAACTCAGCAGTACTTCCTCGTATCAACTCATACGATGGGCATTGGCCATTATTGATGAACAATCAAAAGATCTTCAATATCTTCAAATTAAAACTAAAATAAAAATAAAACTAACTTGAAGATACTTTGCCTTAAATCACTTCGCTCAACAACTACCAGAATACTCCCTGTATACACACTGTAGAGTCCTCAAAACGTTTAGCTTGGAAATATATAACGATATGTTTGTGTGCGTGTGTGTGTGCGCGTTTTTGTATGTGTGTAGGAACTGGACTCTAACTGGTATCTGAATGGATTTTATCGTTGGCTCCAGGTAGACTATTGGGTCATCTTTTATATGCTATCATATAGAAATATACAACTTCATATCATATGATAACATCTGTTTGTGCGTATGGGTGCACATCTGTGTGTGTGCGTGTGTGTGCGATGCGCGTGTGTCTCTCTGTGTGTTTTTGTGTGATTGCGTGGTTTTGTGTGTCGTGTATGTGTTTGTGGTGTGTGTGTTTGTGTGTGTGTGTGTGTGTTTGTGTCACTGTGTTTTTGTGTGTCTTTGTGTGCGTGTGTGTGTGTGTTTGTGTTTCTGTGTGTCTTTGTTGTTGTGTCAGAGGGATAAGACCTCTATAGACTACCTGTCCCAGAACGTGACGGTGTTCGCTCCGTCCAGAGACTTCAGGAGAAACTTCTCCTCCACAAAGGAAGCCTTCTGGTTAAACAGGCACCGCATCACACACTTCCTACAGTAAGATCAACTACCACCATTAACTACCACCATCAACTACCACCATCAACTACCACCAATCAACCACCACCCACATCATACACCACCATCAACTACCACCAATCAACTACCACCATCAACTACCACCATCAACTACCCCCCATCAACTACCATCCACATCATACACCACCATCAACTACCACCAATCAACCACCACCCACATCATACACCACATCAACTACCACCAATCAACTACCACCATCAACTACCACCATCAACTATCCCCCATCAACTACCACCAATCAACTACCACCATCAACTATCCCCCATCAACTACCACCATCAACTATCCCCCATCAACTACCATCCACATCATACACCACCATCAACTACCACCATCAACTACTTCCCATCAACTACCACCATTAGCTATCACCGACCACCGACCAACTACTATCAATATGAACCATAAGTTGAACTCCCATACTCTTGTGTGTCTGTGTGTGTGTGTGTGTCTGTGTGTGTGTGTCTGTGTGTGTGCGTCTGTGTCTGTGTGTGTGTGTGTGTGTAGAGCTCAGATGATTCCAGGGGTCTGGTCTGTGGAGGACCTGAAGGGTCTTGAGGGCCACAGCGTCCTCACCCTCGGCGCCCCCACCTCCTGGATCATCAGCAGCAGCAACGGGGTCTCAGATACTACCGTTGACCCTTGACCCTGAACCCTAACCCTTGATCCTGAACCCTAACCCTTGACCCTGAACCCTAACCCTTGACCCTGAACCCTAACCCTTGACCCTGAACCCTAATCCTTGACCCTGAACCCTAACCCTTGATCCTGAACCCTAACCCTTGACCCTGAACCCTAACCCTTGACCCTGAACCCTAACCCTTGACCCTGAACCCTAACCCTTGACCCTGAACCCTAATCCTTGATCCTGAACCCTAACCCTTGATCCTGAACCCTAACCCTTGACCCTGAACCCTAACCCTTGACCCTGAACCCTAACCCTTGATCCTGAACCCTAACCCTTGACCCTGAACCCTAACCCTTGATCCTGAACCCTAACCCTTGACCCTTGGCCCTTGAACCTTGATCCTGAACCCTAACCCATGACCCTTAATATTTACATTCAGGGCATTTAGCAACCTACAACCGTTCATAACCACACAGGGTGGGGTGTCTTGCTCAGGGACACCTCCACACTTATCTAGGAGGAGCCGGGGATCGAACTAGCAATGGGTCCTTAACCCTGACCCTTAACCTTACTTGCCACTTAACCTTAACTCTGAACCCTAAACACTTGATACCTTACCCGGAATCCTTCATTCTTAACCCTCAATCCTGTCGATGTTGCAGAGTGCGATTGTTTCACACCACGCAGATGATATTACAAATAGCAGAGGGAGACTACCCCTTTAACCTGAATTGTAACCCTCACCCTTACCTCGACCTATCTCAAAGCCTATGAATGTTGTGTGTATCACTGCATTAATGTTGTGTATCACTGTATGAATGTTGTGTGTATCACTGCATTAATGTTGTGTATCACTGTATGAATGTTGTGTGTATCACTGTATGAATGTTGTGTGCATCACTGTATGAATGTTGTGTTGTGGCTGACAGACGCTCCTTGTGGGGAATGCCTCTATCCATACCGCAAACCTTCCCTCAACCAATGGATACATTCACGTCATCAACGGGGTGAGCCTCTATCATGAAGGAGCAGGTAGGGGATGGACAGTAAAGACGGTTCATTATGAGCAGGTGGCGGTTAGACAGTAAAGACAGGTCATTAAGGAGCAGGTAGGGGTTAGACAGTACAGAGACAGGTCATTAAGGAGCAGGTAGGGGTTAGACAGTAAAGACAGGTCATTAAGGAGCAGGTAGGGGTTAGACAGTACAGAGACAGGTCATTAAGGAGCAGGTAGGGGTTAGACAGTAAAGACAGGTCATTAAGGAGCAGGTAGGGGTTAGACAGTAAAGACAGGTCATTAAGGAGCAGGTAGGGGTTAGACAGTAAAGACAGGTCATTAAGGAGCAGGTAGGGGTTAGACAGTAAAGACAGGTCATTAAGGAGCAGGTAGGGGTTAAACAGTAAAGACAGGTCATTAAGGAGCAGGTAGGGGTTAGACAGTAAAGACAGGTCATTAAGGAGCAGGTAGGGGTTAGACAGTAAAGACAGGTAATTAAGGAGCAGGTAGGGGTTAGACAGTAAAGACAGGTCATTAAGGAGCAGGTAGGGGTTAGACAGTAAAGACAGGTCATTGAGGAGCAGGTAGGGGTTAGACAGTAAAGACAGGTCATTGAGGAGCAGGTAGGGGATGGACAGTAAAGACAGGTCATTGAGGAGCAGGTAGGGGTTAGACAGTAAAGACAGGTCATTTAGGAGCAGGTATTAAACAGTGTACCTGCCTTACTGTTAATCTCTGTCACACAGCTCTTGGCTCCGCCTCTCTCTGACCTCTCCCCTTACCCCCCCACCCTGATGGGATTCTTAAACTCCTCGTCCAACTTCACATTGTTCAGATACTACGTCCTGGTAAGTCCCCAACCCAACCACTCAACAGCCAATCATGCAGCTGGCAATGCGCATGTGTGTACATATCTGTATATGTGTGTGTGTGTGTGTGTGTATGTGTGTCTTTGTATGCGTGTGTGTCTACGTGTGTGCTTGTGGGGGGGTTGTGCGTTTGTGTCTCTACGTGTATGCGTGTGGGGGGGGTTATGCGTTTGTGTGTCTACGTATGTCTGTCTGTGTCTATGTGTGTGTGTGTAGCTCTACAAACTGGAGGAGGGCAAGAACGACTTCACCCTCCTGCTGCCAACCGACGACGCCGTCAGACGACACTTGAGCGCCACCAACTCCACCCTCCTGGTAGGTCTAACTCCACCCTCCTGGTAGGTCCAACTCCACCCTCCTGGTAGGTCTAGCTCCACCCTCCCTAGGGTGACCCTCCTGACTCCACCCTGTGTGTGTGTGTGTGTGTGTGTGTGTGTGTGTGTGTGTGTGTGTGTGTGTGTGTGTTTGTGTGTGTGTAAAAGGACCCCTCGGTCTTTAGGTACCACTTCCTCAATGAGATTTTGCTTCCTGCCGACCTGAGAGATGGACTGGTGAAAGAGACTCTGCTGGGCGAGGACTATTCGCTGCAGTTCCACCTTAAAAACAACCAGGTACCATCGGCTATAGTTCCACCTTAAAAACAACCAGGTACCATCGGCTATAGTTCCACCTTAAAAACAACCAGGTACCATCAGCCTTAATTCCACCTTAAAAACAACCAGGTACCATCGGCTGTAGTTCCACCTTAAAAACAACCAGGTACCATCAGCCTTAATTCCACCTTAAAAACAACCAGGTACCATCGGCTATAGTTCCACCTTAAAAACAACCAGGTACCATCGGCTATAGTTCCACCTTAAAAACAACCAGGTACCATCAGCCTTAGTTCCACCTTAAAAACAACCAGGTACCATCGGCTATAGTTCCACCTTAAAAACAACCAGGTACCATCAGCCTTAGTTCCACCTTAAAAACAACCAGGTACCATCGGCTAGTTCCACCTTAAAAACAACCAGGTACCATCAGCCTTAGTTCCACCTTAAAAACAACCAGGTACCATCAGCCTTAGTTCCACCTTAAAAACAACCAGGTACCATCGGCTATAGTTCCACCTTAAAAACAACCAGGTACCATCGGCTATAATTCCACCTTAAAAACAACCAGGTACCATCAGCCTTAGTTCCACCTTAAAAACAACCAGGTACCATCAGCCTTAGTTCAACCTTTGTTAAATGTTTTCATAAACAAAATGCAAATATGCAGTATTCTGTCTGACGGATCAGGCGTGACTGCGTTTAGAAAGCTTTTGGGCTAGGCGTTGTGAGGAAGATCTTCTCTCTTCTGATTGTGTTTGGGGAATTAGTCGAAGCCATACATTTCTCCTGGTAAGATTTTTTGTTTTCGCGGACACAACAAATAGTGCAAACGCATTTATTTTCAGACGTCGCCCATATGATTCAACGTCCTTTTACTGAGACCTTTAACAAGCGTCCGTGGAACCATTCACCTCTCTCCTCTCCCCTCCTCTCTCCTCTCCCGTCTCCTCTCTCCTGTCCTCCAGACATTGGTGAATGATGCTGTGATTGACAGTGGTTATGTGGAGACCAGTTTCGGTGTAGTCATGTTCCTCAATCAGGTCCTCAAAGTTCAGCAGAACCGCTGCAGCCGAAGTGTCATCTTGAAGAGCAAAGTAAGAAACAACTTACGTTATTTTATTATACTGTACTCTACTCAACATAGTAGTACTATGCTAGCACTGACCTTTGCTGTATTATAATTGACTCTATAACATAATACTGTGCTGTACAGCAATGTAATCTACTCTACTCTTTTATATTCTACTGTATTGTAATTTACTATAACTATAACTAATTTACTGTAACTCCACTGTATTTTTTTGCCTCTAATCCTCTCTCTCTCTCTCTCTTTCTCTCGTCCCTCAGGGAAGGTGTTCTAGTTGTGAAGGACCTCCCAGATGTTTCTTCAGCTCCAAACCAGTAAGACAGACAGACAGACAGACAGACAGACAGACAGACAGACAGACAGACAGGCAGACAGGCTGACCTGTGTTTCTGTGTTTCAGACAATGACTGAGTTTCCAGACGACATGGTGCCCGACTGCAGCTACAGGAAGAAGGTCGGCTCCCGCAGGCTTACCATCCTCGGCTGTAGGGCCAAGTGCTTCAAGGTCGAAAAGGTGAGTAACTCACCGATTGGGGGGGGGGGGGGGGGGGGGGGGGGGGGGTTTAAGGACCGGCTCGGTTACCGTGCCAACCCCCTCTGTCTCCTCCTGCCACCTGGCTAGGACCACGCCTGTTGCCCTGGTTACTACGGCCACGAGTGTTACCGGTGTCCGGGGGAGGCGGGCGACAGGTGCTCCGGCCACGGTCAGTGTGAGGACGGTCTCTTTGGCGACGGAGAGTGCCGTTGTTACGAGGGTTTCCACGGCACCGCGTGTGAGGACTGCGAGCCGGGCCGCCACGGAACCAACTGTTCGTCCAGTAAGGAACCTTTACAACCGCTCAAACACAAGGTGGAACAGATAAGAAACCCCCAGTAGAACCGACCAGTAGAATGTAGTCAAACCAACCAGTAGAATACATTAGAACCAACATGTAGAATATGGTGAAACACACCAGTACAATACAGTAGAACCAACTGTAGAATACATTAGAACCCACCAGTAGAATACATTAGAACCCACCAGTAGAACATAGTCAAGGACACCAGTAGGATACAGTAGAACCAACATGTAGAATATGGTCAAACACACCAGTACAATACAGTAGACCAACCGTAGAATACATTAGAACCCACCAGTAGAATACATTAGAACCCACCAGTAGAACATAGTCAAACACACCAGTAGAATACAGTAGAACACACATGCAGAATAGATTAGACCCTACCAGTACAACCCACAAGTATAATACAGTAGAACCCACCACTAGAATACATTAGGACACACCAATAGATAACTGTAGAACACACCATTAGAATACAGGAGAACCCATCAGTAGATTACAGTAGAATCCATCAGTACAATACAGTCGAACCAACCACTATAACTAATCAGTAGAACACACCTATAGTATAGAATGTATTGAGATGACCTGTGTGTGTGTGTGTGTGTGTGTGTGTGTGTGTGTGTGTGTGTGTGTGCGTGTGCGTGTGTGTGTGAACGTGAACAGAATGTGTGTGTGACCATGGGAAGTGTGAGGACGGTCTAGCAGGAAGTGGGAGGTGTTTGTGTTTTAAAGGCTGGAAAGGAACTTCCTGTTCTGTGGGTAAGTGTTCCGTCTCATACACAAGATGATCACATGATTGGCAGCGGTGCCTCACACTGGGTAACCGTGGTAACACTGTTGACCATGGTCACCCCGGTGACCTTGGTTAGCCCGGTGACCTTTGTAGCCCTGGTGACTTTGGTTCCCCCGGTAACCTTGGTAACCCCAGTGACCTTGGTAACCCCGGTGACCTTGGTTACCCCGGTGACCTTGGTAACCCTTGTGGCCTTGGTTACCCTGGTGACCCTGGTTCCCAGTCCGGTGTGAGTCTATCTCTAAGTGTCTACTTCTTAATGTCTATTTGTCAGTGTATATTCTGAGTGTGTATATTCTGTCACTCAGAAATCAAAGACGATGTCTGTGGAGGCATTTGTGATGAGAATGCAAAGTAAGATCTGGCTCCCTGTCCGTTTCCCTGTCAGCCTGTCCTTCTGTCTGTTCATCAGTTCGTCTGTTTGCCTGCCTGCCTGCCTGTCTGTCTGTCCGCCTGTTCGTCTGTCTGCCTGGCTATCTGTCCATCTGTTAATCTGTTCGTCTGCCTGTCTGTCTGTCCGTCTGCTTGTCTGCCTGTCCATCTGTTCATCTGCCTGTCTGACTGTCTGTCTATCCGTCTGCCTGGCTGTCTGTCTATCCATCTGTTCGTCTGTCTGTCTGTCTATCTGTCTGTCCGCTGCCTGTCTGCCTATCTGTCCGTCTGTCTGCCTGCCTGTCTGTCTTGTCTGTCTGTCCGTCTGCCTGCCTGTCCGTCTGCGTGTCTGTCTGCCTGCCTGTTCGTCTGCCTGCCTGCCTGCCTGCCCATCTGTCCGTCTGTCTGTCTGTGTGGTGGGCTAGTGATTGGTTCTGATGGTGCTCTTGTTACCAGCTGTATCGCTGGCCCACGTGGCTCCAGTCCGACGTGCGTCTGTGCTGCAGGATACCACGGAAACGGGACTTCCTGTAAAGGTCTGCCCCCTGCTACCAGATTTTTTACACAGCTGATAAACAGTTAGTTAACACATAGCTGCTAACATATAGCTTACACATGGTCAACACACAGCTAACAACACATAGCTAACACGTATTTAACACATGGTCAATACACAGCTAACAACACATAGCTAACACGTAGTTAACACATGGCTGATAAAATATAGCTTACACATGGTCAACACACAGCTAACAACACATAGCTAACACGTATTTAACACATGGTCAACACACAGCTAACAACACATAGCTAACACGTATTTAACACATGGTCAACACACAGCTAACAACACATAGCTAACACGTATTTAACACATGGTCAACACACAGCTAACAACACATAGCTAACACGTAGTTAACACATGGCTGATAAAATATAGCTTACACATGGTCAACACACAGCTAACACCACATAGCTAACACGTATTTAACACATGGTCAACACACAGCACACAACACATAGCTAACACGTAGTTAACACATGGCTGATAAAATATAGCTTACACATGGTCAACACACAGCTAACAACACATAGCTAACACGTAGTTAACACATGGTCAACACACAGCTAACAACTCATAGCTAACACGTAGTTAACACATGACTGATAAAATATAGCTTACACATGGTCAACACACAGCTAACAACACATAGCTAACACGTATTTAACACATGGTCAACACACAGCTAACAACACATAGCTAACACGTAGTTAACACATGGCTGATAAAATATAGCTTACACATGGTCAACACACAGCTAACAACACATTACTGCTAACACGTACAGCTAGCAGATTGCTGGCAGGAAAATCAGTAAGGAATCCCCCACGCTGTAGTGCGGTCGAGGGGAACCCAGGAGGCTGGCCCCCGCCAGAGTACATAATGTTCACACACTCCTGGGTCTACAGAGTCCTGGGTCTAGAGAGTCCTGGGTCTACAGGGTCCTGGGTCTAGAGAGTCCTGGGTCTACAGGGTCCTGGGTCTACAGGGTCCTCGGTCTAGATAGTCCTGGGTCTACAGGGTCCTGGGTCTACAGGGTCCTGAGGTCTACAGGTTCCTGAGGTCTACTGAGTCCTGGGTCTAGAGAGTCCTGGGTCTAGAGAGTCCTGGGTCTAGAGAGTCCTGGGTCTAGAGAGTCCTGGGTCTACAGGGTCCTGGGTCTAGAGAGTCCTGGGTCTACAGGGTCCTGGGTCTACAGGGTCCTGGGTCTACAGGGTCCTGGGTCTAGAGAGTCCTGGGTCTACAGGGTCCTGGGTCTACAGGGTCCTGGGTCTAGAGAGTCCTGGGTCTACAGGGTCCTGGGTCTACAGGGTCCTGGGTCTAGAGAGTCCTGGGTCTACAGGGTCCTGGGTCTAGAGAGTCCTGGGTCTACAGGGTCCTGGGTCTACAGGGTCCTGGGTCTAGAGAGTCCTGGGTCTACAGGGTCCTGGGTCTACAGGGTCCTGGGTCTAGAGAGTCCTGGGTCTACAGGGTCCTGGGTCTAGAGAGTCCTGGGTCTACAGGGTCCTGAGGTCTACCCTGTCCCTGTAGAGCTGGACCTGTGTGGGCTGCAGAACGGAGGCTGCTCTGGGTTCGCCGTGTGCTCCCAGGTGTCCCCGACGCAGAGGACCTGCAGCTGTAAGGACGGCTACACCGGGGACGGAGTGGTCTGTCTAGGTACCTCTACCAGACTCAGTAACCCTACCGGACACTAACTACAGCTAACTAACCCTACCGTCCCCTAACTAACCCTACTGGATACTAACTACCGCTAACTAACCCTACCGGACACTAACGACCACTAACTAACCCTACCGGATACTAACTACCGCTAACTAACCCTACCGTCCCCTAACAACCACTAACTAACCCTACCGGATACTAACTACCGCTAACTAACCCTACCGTCCCCTAACTACCACTAACTAACCCTACCGGATACTAACTACCGCTAACTAACCCTACCGGATACTAACGACCACTAACTAACCCTAATGGATACTAACTACCGCTAACTAACCCTGCCTGATACTAACTACTGCTAACTAACCCTAACTGACACTGGCTACCACTAACTAACCCTACCGGATACTAACTTCAACTAAGTAACCCTACCATACGCTTACTTACACTAATTGACCCTGGCTTACAATAACTCCACTAACTAACCCTACCTGACACTAACGACACTAACTAACCCTACCTTACAATAACTAACACCAACTAACCCTACCTTACAATAACTACACAAAATAACACTAACTAACCCTACCTTACACTAACTAACACTAACCAGCCCTACCCTACAATAACTACACTAACTAACCCTCCCTTACACTAACTAACAATAACTAACCCTACCTCACAATAACTACACTAACTAACCCTACCTTAAACTAAATAACAATAACTAATCCTACCTTACACTAAATAACAATAAATAACCCTACCTTACACTAACTAACACCTACTAACCCTACATTACACTAACTAACCCTTCCTAACACCAACTACCAATACATTAAAATAGCTAAATGACAGTAGAGCTAATACTGATTAATGCTAGCGCGCTAATTCCCCTGACTAAGACCTCCATTCCTGGCCGTCTTGCTTTGTTTCTTCAGAGGTTGACGGCTGTCTATTCAACAATGGCGGCTGTGGCCGAACCGCAGAATGTACCAGAACCGGGCCCAATACTGTAAGACCCCGTCTGCAACTCCTCCATTGAAGCCCTAGGCTGGCTGCCATTGTGATAGCAATAAGCTGCTAGCTGCTCTCTGATAGCTGTATGCTATTAGCTGTTCTTTTCATACTGCATTTGTGTGTGGTGTGTGTTTGTGTGCATGCATGCGTGTGTGTGTGCGTTCATGCGTGTGTGTGTGCGTTTCTGTGTGTGTCCATGCCTGCATGTGTGTGTGTGCATGCATGTGCGTGCGTGTGGATGTGTGCGTGCGTGCATGTGTTTGTGTGTTTGCGTGTGTGTGCGTATGGATGTGTGCGTGCATGCATGTGTTTGTGTGTGCTTGCTTGTGTGTGTGTGTGCGTGCCTGCATGTGTGTCTGCGTGTGTGCGTGCATTTGGATCTGTGCGTGCCTGCATGTGTGTGTGTGTGTGCGTGCACGTTTGCTTGCGTGCATGTGTGTGTGTGTAGACGGCGTGCTCATGTCTGCCTGGATCCTACTTGGAGGGCCGCAGATGTTCCAAGGTGATGCAGTGCACTAGGGTGAGTCCTCTCATCTAGTCTAGTTAACCCAAACCTAGTTAACCCTAACCAAGACTCATATGGTCTAGTTAACCCTAACCAATGCCGTGTTCCAATATCCATACTATCCGAACTTACTAGCCTAAGTTTGAGTACGTAGGGCGTTCCGATTCAGATCGGGCGAAAATACGAGAGTACTGAAAGAACCCGGATGGTGTACTCAAAACGGTCAAATCGCGAAGTGTGGATCTCCATACACTTTTCGTACTCAACGGCAGCCATCTTAGCTACGTAGCGGAAGAGGGCGGAGCCAGGCTGAGCCAAAGTCGGCGCATTTTCTACATAGCCTGCATTAATAGAGTCATTTTGTAGTTTTTATAGCTTTTATAGCTTTTTATAGCTGCTTGGCGTAAAGAGTTCACCGTTCAAAGTGGGATGTTTATTGCACGGGAGGAGCCGCGGCGGCAGTCGTGATCGTAATTTCCGGTTAGTGCACCGCAGAGTATTCGATTTGGAACAACACCGGCATCTGAACATTAGCGCACTTAGTGAGTGCGGATAGTGTACCTCGTTTAAGTGTACTCATGGAAGTAGGGATATCGGAACACGGCACAAGACTCATATGGTCTAGTTCAGGGGTCCCCAACCTTTTCAGCACCAAGGACCGGTTTGATTCTCCAAAAAAATTCACGGACCGGCGGGGCGGGGCCTGGGGGGGGGGTTGGATTATGTTGCGCAGGAGTTGCCAATTTGTTGATATTTTCATATAGTGTTGGGCATGCATTCATTTAAAATAACTAGTTCCAGTTATTTATGAACAGTGAAGGTAACAAACTCTTAAAAAAGAACTTGAACAAGTGAAAAATGAACAACTATGAACATACATATATTGAACAAAACTTGAAGTAACATCTATCAAGTGTAAACATGCACAACACAAAATGTCGGTATGGGAACTTAACGCGCGTTTGTGAGGCCACAGAATAGGCTACAATTCATTTTAATCAGTGGGAGCCCTGTGCTTGTTTCCCTGCAAGAAGAAGGTTCCATCTGGGGGTGATGGAAGACAGTGACACCCTTAGCGTGTTTGAAATGTCCAATCGATTGCACAATTTTGTTTTAGTGGCAGTCATTGCCGAAAACCCGGCCTCGCATAGGTACGTGGTGGGAAATGGAAGCAACGTTTTCAGCACTTTTACGGATATCTCAGGATACTCCGCTTTGGTTTTGATCCAAAAACCCGCCAGAGAGGTTTGCTCAAACACACTTTTAAGACCACCATCATAAGCTATTTCGATCAATTGATCTTCCTCCTGCACTGACAAGTGATTCGGGACATTGACAAATGGGTTGCGGATCCACTCATTCGTTCGCCGTGGATCTTTGGAGGATGGGAAGTAACGTTTGAATTCATTTGAAAACGCAACAAGGTGATCGCGCACCAGCTGCGAGAGAATGGGCGTTACCTCAGTCTCTCCCAAAATCCCCACTAATGTTTGGAACATATCGAATACTCCCCTGTCCACTCGTCGTCCCCACAAATCAAGCTTGGCTTTAAATGCAGCAACTTTATCTGCCAGTTTAAAGACAGTCGTCATTCTCCCCTGGTGTGTCAGGTTGAGCTCATTAAGCAATCCGAATATGTCACACAGGTAAGCCAGTTTGGACACCCAGTGCTCATCACTGAAATGTGCTGCCAATGGTGACTTTTTTTCTGTAAGAAACCTCTGCAGTGGCTCTCGCAACTCAAACACTCTGGCCAATGACCTTCCCCTTGACAGCCATCTGACATCTGCGTGCAAGAGAAGGCGTTTGTGCTCTGCGTCCATTTCTTCACAGAGCTGTTCAAATAAACAAGAGTTGAGTGTGTGTGCTTTTATGTGGTTGATTATTTTAACTACATCATTTAATACCCCAATTTAACTCGGGCGACATTTTTCGGCTAGCCAGCATTTCCTTGTGAATGACACAGTGTGTGGGCTCGCAGTCAGGTGCAACCTCTCTAACCCTTGCAGTAAAACCGGACAGCCGTCCAGTCATGGCTGCAGCCCCACCAGTGCAAACGCCAATACAGAAAGACTAGACTTATTTTCCTGACACATAGCCATCCAAAGCCCGGAATGATTCTGCAGCTGTGGTGTTCGTTGGAAGTGACAGCACACACAACAAATCCTCCTACACATCGTCCTCAAAACTGTACCGTACAAAAACAAGCAGAATTGCCCTTTTTTCCACATCAGTGGACTCATCGACCTGGATTGCATACCACGGTGAACCATTCACCCTCTCCAACAACTGTGCTTCAATATCCTCCGCTATATCATCAATTCGCCTATGGATGGTGCTGGCTGAAAGAGGTACCGAGCCTATCTTTTTTGCTGCAGCCTCCCCAAGGAGTTAATTGCACATGTCTTTTGCAGCAGGCAGAATTAGCTCTTCCCCAATAGTAAAGGGCTTCTTACACTTAGCAATGCGACTAGCCACTAAGTATGAGGCTTTTAGCACAGCCACGTTCACAGATGTGGTTGTTTTAAGCACTATTTTTGTGTGGATTTGATGCTTGGATTCTAAATGTCGAATAAGCTTTGATGGTTTCATAGCTTCATTCAACAACGTGTCACCACATACCACACATAACGGACTTGGTGCATGTGACTCACCGGTCTCTATAAACCCCTATTTTAGGTATGACTCGTCATACTTTCGATTGAAAGACCCTTTCTTTTTCTTTGCGGTTTCTTGCTCATTATCGTCAGTGGGTCTTTTTCCCCCGCTACCCCTTCCAAAGAAACTTTCTAAACACGTCTGTTTTGAGTTGCTCATTTTTGCAGTTTAGCTAACTTAGTGTGACACTACTGTTGAACTGAACAAGTGAAGTGAGCTCAGGCTGCGCAGCCGCTGAAGCCAATACGTGTTGGGGGCGGGACAGCAGACAGTTATGCCTAAGAAAAGAAGTTAGGACCTTGCCAAAAATGCAAACATGTTATATGCAATCTAACAACTGCATATAGACTTATGGCATGTAAAAGAGTGACAGTATTGCGAAGTAAATTGAGTTTATTAAGTATACATGCATTTTGCATGAATTTTTTTTAATTTTTTTTTACTCATGTCGTAGCCTACGAACCTACGGCCCGGTTAGGAATGGCCCGCGGCCCGGTGGTTGGGGACCACTGGTCTAGTTAACCCTAACCAAGACTCATATGATCTAGTTAACCCTAATCAAGACTCATATGGTCTAGTTAACCCTAACCAAGACTCATATGGTCTTGTTAACCCTAACTTAGACTCATATGGTCTAGTTAACCCTAACCAAGACTTATATGGTCTAGTTAACCCTAATCAAGACTCATATAGTCTAGTTAACCCTAATCTAGTTAACCCAAACCAAGACTCATATGGGCTAGTTAACCCTAATGTAGTTAACCCTAACCAAGACTCATGTGGTCTAGTTAACCCTGACCAAGACTCATATGGTCTAGTTAACCCTAACCAAGACTCATATGGTCTAGTTAACCCTAGCCAAGACTCATGTGGTCTAGTTAACCCTAATCAAGACCCATATAGTCTAGTTAACCCTAACCAAGACTCATATGGTCTAATTAACCCTAATCAAGACTCATATGGTCTAGTTAACCCTAACCAAGACTCATCTTGTCTCGTTAATCAAACCTAGTTTCATGTCGTTGAATAGGATTTAGTCTCATGTAGTTTAATCTGAACACATTTAATCTAATCTAGAATCATCTGATCTAGTTGAATATGATTCATTCTCAACTAGTTAAATCTAATCTAAACCAATCTGTGTGTGCACACGCATGTTTGTGCATGTGTGTGCACGTATGCATGTGTGTGTTTGTGTGTGTGTGTGTTTGTGTATGTGTGTAGGGCAAGTGTGTGTGTTCTCCAGCAGCGATCCGCATGGGAGCCTGCAAGGGAAGCACCCTGGAGGTGAGACATGTGACGCAGTCAGCCGAACTTTCAGTCTTAATGTGAATGTACAAACCATCTCATCTAATGACCTGTCTGCCTTTCTGTCCGTCTGTCTGCCTGTCTGTCTGCCTGTTTCTGTTTCGATTTGTCTTACAATTAGGAGCTCAAATATAATCCAAAGAACGCCTTCTTCCGTCAAGTGATGAATGTGAGTATAATGTACCTACTCCCAGGGGCCCTCATCACCAGAGTACTAGTACACTGTACCTACTCTCAGGGGCCCTCATCACCAGAGTACTAGTACACTGTACCTACTCCCAGGGGCCCTCATCACCAGAGTACTAGTATAATGTACCTA